>NC_022010.1:43234163-43247464 GCF_000317375.1 Microtus ochrogaster
ACAGCACACACACACACACACAGCACACACACACACACAGCACACACACACACACACAGAACACACACAGCACATACAGCACACACACATACACCACAGCACATAAAGCTGTCACCTTGGTTCCTTACTCTCATGACAGTTGCTGAAAGCCCCCTCCCCCCCCTTGGCCAAAGGTTTCACTCAGGTGTCTGGAACAGAAGTGAGGCTGGCATTGTGGTACCAGGGAAGTTACCCCAGAAGGACCAGGAATTTCAGCACATACTCCCACTATTTCTTTAACCACTTCCTGTTTATGGGTCTGTTCTGAGGCCAAGAGGGACTGTGGGAGATTGACAGCTGAGAGGGCATGGGAGTGGGAAGGCGGCCTGGACCTCAGGGCTGTGAGGAGAGAGGAGGCGCACCCATGGGGGAGAGGAGGAAGTGTATGCACGTGAGGGTGAGATGGGGGTGTAGGGTAGGTAGGGGCCTTGAAGAGAAGGGCCACCTCCAAGCTGAGGGCCATCATCCCTTCAGCCTTCCCACAGTCAGAATGGGGGAGGAGCTGGTTTTGAAGGCTATGACTTCTGCCCACTTGAGACTCTTTGAGTTGAGTCTAGGAAGCTGAGACCCATTCTCCCTTCTCCCATCAAGCTGGTCCCTTTCTTCCCCAAGCCCCTGAAGTGTCCAGTCTGTGGGAACTTCCTTTCTGGGCCTGGATCTGAGGCCCTGAGCCTGGCAGCTGGGCCTGCCTCACTTTGCTGATTCAGAGTTTATAATCAAGTTTGAATTTGCTGGTGTTGAGGGCACCAGGGAACTCCCCGGCTGGGCTCAATTGGCCTTTGTGCTGTTAGCTACTCCACCTAGGCACATGGCCGTGGTCCAGCAGGTTCCACCTGTCCCTGGTGCTGGCAGGCCATGTGGGTTCTTTGTCCTGGGCATTGCTGCCTCAGCTTGGGTGTGGACCAGGTAGCCTGTGGGAACTTATAGCCTTGCAGGCCTTCGATCAAGTTGGCACGAAGCCTCCCTCCTGCACGGCGGTAACAATGGGGATGAGGAAGGTGGTATTTCCTGAATGCCAGGCATGTTGAAGTGTTTTCTACAGGCTGGCTTACCTCACAGTACCACCTAGTAAGGAGGTGTCTCTCCTAGTCTCGCTTAGAAATAAGACACCAAGACACCAGTCTTCGGTGACGGCAGGTGGGGGAGGGGCGGCAAGCCAGAGTCGGATCCCAGAATCCTGCTGGCCACTGCCTCACGTTCTAGTGATTTCATTGTGTTTCCCACTTCTCCTCCATGGCCAATCTCAGCTTTACATGGACACCCCGCCCATGCTTGCCCTGAGCCTGATGTCCCCATGAGCACAGAGTGGGCTGGGGAGGCTGGGCAGCGCCTCCTCTCTGCCTCAGTTCTTGGTTCTCCCTCCTTCCCCTCCTTCGAGGTGATGCTGCCCAGCTGTTGGATCCTCTACTGTTCTTGTTGCTGACGTGGTCTCTCCTGTTTCCTGAAGTCCTCAGTGCCTTCCTTATAGCTCTTCCTGCTGTCCAAGCCCCACTGTTCAGGGCAGCCAGTTCCGTCTTTCATTTCCAGAGCATTGCCACAAAGTGTCATTTTCACTGGCAGGAAGGGAAACACCATGGGAGGGTTTAGGGACTTATCCAAGGTCACAGTACACAGGAAGGATTTGAACTTGATCCAGCCCACACCCCTCCAGCTTTCCCCAGTCCGCTCTCATTACTGGACATCTCACAGAGGCGCAGCCTTGGCCTCAGCCATCCATCTCCTCAGAGTTGAGTTTCCTGAAGAATGCCCTATAATCCTCACGCTTGCTTCCCTCCTGTCCTTCCAGCTTTCCTGAAGATGTCTGTTGGCATAGTCCCGCATGCTCACCAGCCTGCTGGACCTTGGGACCTTGTCCTGGGGCCCCACTAGCTGCCCCCTCATTTGCCTTCCAGGCCACTGGCTCCCCAACTCCAGCCCAGGCCTCTGAAGAGCCAATATTCTGCTTGGTAAAAGCGGCAGGGAGGCTTGGCCCACAGCCCATACAAGCACTGTTTTGTGAATTCTGTAGAGCTGAATTTCTATATAAATAGGCACATTTACAACTTCCTGTCCATTTAGGTGCCAATCATTCTGACAAGGGAGGCGCTGATCGTAAGTTACACGTGCAGGAATTCGTGGCGGTGCTTTTACTGTCCATAAGTATCCCTTCTCTGTGTGTGATGAAAATATATTTATGTCTGCATCGTTGAGTTCAGTGCCCTCTGTCCTGACAGCATTATCATTTGGCTTGACTTCAGGTCCTCTGGGCCCTGTAGTGTTTATTGATCCTGGACGCAAGGGCAAACATCCCTTGCCACTTTAATACACAGGTTTCTAGGGCACGAGGAGAGAGCACAGCTGTGCAGATTCTAAGATGTTGAAGATGTTTGAGAGTGGACATTGGAATACGGATACACCCTGGTCAGACCGGTGGGGTCCTGATGCTGTGCAGGCTGCACTTCCTAGAGGAGAATAGGAAGCTTTAAGCTGAAATGATACCAGTTAACCTGCTTTGTAGCGCTGTGCCGTGGACTCTGGGGCTCAGCCCGCCTCCCTGGGAGAGATCACTGTTATTAGATAGGAACAACGGCCAGTGTGAAGGAGGCCACAGTGGTGCATGCCACATTTCACCTAACTGCTTTTAGCTTTGATGTGTGTTCCGTGGTACTGGGGATGGAAGGCAAGGCCCTGTGCATGTTCGGCACGGGCTGCACCACTATACCGCCCACCTACTATCCCACCTCCCTAGCTCTTTTGCTATCTTTAAAAGGTAGCGAGCAGCCCTAGGTGTCATCAAACTGTGACTATTAGAATCTCTACCCGGGACAAGACTCCCTTAAGGACATGAGTGATTGTGGTCTCCACAGTGTCACCAAGTATAGGCCTTGGCTGTCCGTTCTCTGTTGGCTTTGAGTTTGCTTTGGAATTCTCAAGTACTGGAATCCAAAAGGCCACGTGTGGGGATTTTCTGTCCCCCACAGCCCCTCCATTGATGTCCCCAGCCCTCTCCCAGGTAGCCTGGACTTTCACGCTGTCTGCACTGAGTGTTGGGGGATGCTTTCGGGACACATTCATCTCTGGTGGGTCTCGTTCCCTCCAAGAGCTCGTGGTGGCCTGTATGTATCGCCAGCTTCCACTGTCTCTTGCTTTTTGGATCTGGAGACCACTCGGCTACAGTACTTGGGCTGGGTGTTTCGAGTTCTAGGGCCTGCATCGGGGCTTCCTTGCTGCTCAGCCATCATGGATGGTGGAGCCCAGAGCTCTAGGCTTCTGAACCAAGCCTGCCTATGCTACAGCAAGAATACCTGTGCATGGAGATACTTGGTCACCAGAAAATCAAGGCTCCCTTCCCTTTAGCACAAATGCTAAATCTCAAACACAGCCTTGCCGTGGAGTAATACATGCCTACAAAACTTTACTATCTTGGGATGTTGTTTGAAATTATGTGTGGACTACTTTATAATGCTGCCAAAGATAGAAGCAGAAAGAAAACAGTGCCTCTCAGTGAAACAGCTCCTGGTGCTCAGAAATAACCCTAGCCATGCCTTCTGCAATTCTTTCACCCTTTGTGAGCTATTGGAGAGTGTCAGAACTATACTGCATAGGCTAAACCTGGTGGGGCTTCCAGCTACTTGGGAGACTGAGGCAGGAGGTGAGGACTCCAAGGCCTGCCTGGGCTATAGTGTGAATTCAAGGCGGCTTGGTCAGCTCAGCAAAAGCCTGCTTCAAAATAGAAAATGAAAACTGAACTCTCCCATAAAGTAGGCTATGAAATGCATTAAAAAAATATATACATGATGAATGGGTAGATATGATAAAGCCACATGTGGTACCCTCTGGCAGAGTACAGGAAATAGTCTTTACCTTTCTACAGGTTTCCCATAATGAAATGTTGAGCAAAGGTTGCCTTTAGCCATGAACCACTGTAATTTAATTTGAGCAATACAGTCCCCCGGGGTGAGAGCGAGGAAGGCTGTGCATTTTAGATCCATTTCATATTTGAAGACTCCTGTGGGGGCTCGCCATTGCTCAAGTCACATGCTGGTGGAGAAAGAGAGGTCATCCTGAATTCCATAAGTCTCCAACCTTGTACGAGCACTTTCCCGCGCCATCTACATCACATGCCAGCTCCGATGTAGTGTGAGCTGCATTCCTCAGCCTCCTCCTGGCCTGCCTGGCATTTTTCCCTTCGCAGAGGCCTGGCCATATGCCTCAGCCTATGCAATGCTCTGTGGCTCGGAGCCCCAGGGAGAGTGGAGAAGCTGTCATGTGAAGGAGGGTTGGGACACAGGGACACTCCAGATGGTCCCCCGGTCCCCTGAGCACATGAGCCAGAGGAAGAGGGCCAGGAGTTTGAGTGACCAGTAAAGAGTCTAAAGTTGGGTTCTAACCTGTACTGTAGGCCGGATTCATTAGAGGTCAGGAGCGTGCTGGGGTCCACTGTCAGAATAACCGACTCTGAAGTGGGGGTCACACTGAGCCCTGCCATGACGACGCCCACAGCTATGCTCTCCAGTCCTGCACTCATCTGTGGTTTAGTACAGGTAAACTTCTGGTTTCCTTGGTAACAGAACACCAAGGGGGAAGATAAACAGTCAGCATTTTTTTAGTTTTTTTTATTTATTTTTTTTTGGTTTTTATTTTTGGTTTTTCAAGACAGGGTTTCTCTGTGGCTTTGGAGCAGTCAGCATTTTTTTAAATGAGCCATTTAGTGGGTGAAGAGATGGCTCAGTGGCTAAGAGCACCTGCTATTCTTGAAGAACCAGAGTTCAGTTCCCAGCACCCATGTCAAGAGGCTCACAACAGTCTGTTAAGTCTAGCTCCGAGGGATCTGACACCTCTTCTGGATCTGTGGTCTCCCACCCCACATATGCTCATAACCACACAGAGACACACAAATAGAAATGACGCTTCCGAAAAGTGAGCCATTTATAGCACTGAAAAATTGAGATCCCCAAAGGACGAAGGGCCAGTAGTGCCCGTGCTTTTCAGGACACTCACATTGTGCCCCCTGGTACTCACACAGTTCTCTGAGCAACGTTGATGCTGCCCTTGGTACCTGCAAAACCTTGAGACAGTTCCTCCCTGTCCCAAACAGAATGATCTACATTCTGTGCTTTTGTTTTGAGTGAGTGTGTTTGCTAGGTGTCTAGCAAGGAGTAAGTAGCAGATAGACAGCCAAAACATCACATTGGGCACGTAGGCCGTCCACAGAGATGATGGGAGGAGCCCAATGGAGCGAGCAAACAAACACCATGCTCGCTGCAGAGATTTCCGATCGAGAGTCCCAGGCAGAGCAGAGGGCTTTCTGAGGAGGCGCCTGCGCACGTTCTTCCCACGGTGGACATTTTTATGTCATGGGGTAAACAGTAGTGACCTCTGTTGGAGACGGTTGATCTTGCTGCTGTTCTCAAGAGCACAGTATCAAAAACACCCTCAGCTATGTGCTGTCACAGGGCCAGGGGACATTTTCAGAGGACATTTGAAATAGACATGCTTCTGTTCTCAAGCGTCCACTTTTTGCAAGCACGTGGCAGTTTGTCAATTTAATTTCTATTACGCCTCCTCCCTGACGGGCTAGGGACAGGACCCATCCACACAAGGAGAACCCCAGCAGGTTCTCATGGTGGCCAAGCCTGCTCTGGAGGGTGTAGGGCAGGAGTTCAGGCCAAGGACACTGGGCTGGCTCCCTGGGCTCTCCTGCAGCTAGCTGGCTAACCTTCCGTGGTTGTCTCGTCTACGTGTCAGTTTTGCCTCCCATGAGTTACACCTGCCTTGTGGGTTCCTGTGAGAACAGATGGAGCCAACAGCGCACAGTCCCTGCCAGACAGGACTGCAAGAGCACTTGAGTGCCAGTGAGGGTTGAGGCTCCACAGCCCTCCCTCCGTCTAGAGACGCGGGGCCCCAGAGGCAGAAGTCAGCATCTCCAGAAGCATAGCTTCAGAACTCCAGAAGCATAGCTGTGCTTGGTTTTGGTTGGGCCAGTAACAAGTCACCAAATGTTTTGAGCATCCCAGCAGTCTGGATCTGTTCTCTTGGAGTGCTGGAGGTCAGACGTCCGAGTCTGTTTCCCCTGGCTGAAGTTGGGGTGCCTGTGTGGTTGTGCTTCCTCACACTCCTGGAGGTGCTGGGTTTGTCCAGCTTTTAGGGCTGTGTTCCTTGCATTTGCTGGTTCTCATCTTCAAACCATTTACAGAGTGCCTTGCTTCCGTTGTCCCGAGTCACCCCCCCCCCCCCCCCCCCCCCCCCCCCCCCCCGTGCTCCTGTCGTAAGGACCTTGTTGTAAGGTTTAGGGTCTACCTGGACCATCCCGAAGAGGCTGCTCTACTTATTCTCATCTGCAGCTGTGCTTTGTGAGACTCACAGTTTCTGGAGTGGGATATGGGGGACTTTTTTCACTCATCAACTAAATCAGGAAGCTTTTCTGGACCAGGGTCTGGACCAATTGAAGCACCAGTCTAGACTCTGCCAGGTCATGCATACTGTCCTGTGGCATCGCAGGCCCTCTTGGCTCTGAGGGTAAAGTCAGTGCCCTATTCTCTGTGGGATTCCTTACTGCCGGCACATGGCAGGCACTGGGTGGCCTGTGCTCATATATAAAGACCAGCCAGCCCTGACTGATATACATGCGTGTCCTTTTAGGCCATGGCGAGTGTCACTGTGGAGAATGCAAGTGCCACGCAGGTTACATCGGGGACAATTGTAACTGCTCAACAGACATCAGCGCATGCCGGGCCAAGGATGGGCAGATCTGCAGTGACCGTGGCCACTGCGTCTGTGGGCAGTGCCAGTGTACAGAACCTGGAGCCTTTGGGGAGACTTGTGAGAAGTGCCCAACCTGCCCAGATGCTTGCAGCTCCAAGAGGTAAGGGCCTGCTCTCCACCCTCGCCCCAGGGCTGTCCTTCAGCAGGCAGCCCTCCCCAGCCAGCCTCCTGTCTACATACAGGCTGCTGGCCAAAACTTGTGCTAACAGTCACCAAAACAATAGCCGTGAAATGCTGGGGCTGGGTAGGGAGGGGGGGGACTCGGGGGAAGAAAAGTAAAACAGTTCACAAAAGCAAGATCACAGATCCATTTTAAGCAAATTTCGATATTGCGGAGTGACGGTTAAATGAGACGAAACTGGTTCTGGGTCCAGACGAAATGGAGCCTCGTGTGTACCATAGGATAGTCTGTTCTCAAAAGGGAACGTGGTATACCTTCTTTCCCAAATGACTGAGCCTCCGCAGAGCGTCTCCCAAACAATGCTTCATAGACCAGGCCGTGGGAACTGCTGGTTTAAGCAAAATGTAATCAGAAGGCAAATGGGATGGAAAGGCGCCGACCTAGATAGGGATGCCTGAGAGTGCTGGGGCTTTGGGCTTTTTCTGCTCTATTTATGCTGTTAATAGCAGGGCTGAATGTAGAGCTTATCTAGGCTACTGTCACTGGCTCAGCCCAGAGGCGGGTCACACCACCTGATGACCGTCCTGGGTTCTGCTCTGCTCTGCATGCCCGCCGGCCGCCAGGGTGCTACACAGGTGCTACGCAGATCGGTTACAAGAGTCAAGTCACCCTACTGCCTGGGGCGCAGGCGGGACATTGGCCGGAAAACAGCTGTGTCATCCTCGGTGCTGAGGAACGAGGCAGCAGGGGAAGCTGGGCACCAAGCAGAAACAAGGGGTGTTGCAAGCAGGCAGTGTTACTCTTTGGCGGAGGAGCGCAAGTGTGTGATTTTTCTTTTGGCAGCTTTCCCTGCTAACAATGTCTGGCCAGGCTGATAATGAAGTGAGTTCATGCTCGCGGAGCCTGTGATAACTGTGTTCAGAAACGTTCGGAGTGGCTTGACCCTCCCTGGCCATGTGCCCCAGACAACCCTGGGCACAGGCAACTGAACCTGCCTGCAGATTGAGAGACAAGATAGGCAGGGAATGTGGCCCAGACACCATGCCCGTGTGAGTGGAATCCCAGCCCTAGTCAGCACGTTGTGTCCAAGGAATCCCTGGCCCCATAGTTCCCAGCAGACCCTGGGGAGTGTCGCTCCCACTGCTCAGGGCACGTGAGGCTCGTGGGGAGGGGGCCTAGCTGGGTCTGTACACACACAGTCAGTGAAAGGAACAGAAGCTTCCTCTACCTTCTTATGGAGCTACAAGCAATGTGGAGCGGTCTTGAGGGAGCTAAGAGGCTTCAGGGAAAAACAACCCTTGCTTTGAATGTCTGAAGTGCTAGGAAAGCCCAAAGATAAGGACTGGCCTTCTCGTCTATCCCAGGACACTGACCTTCTGTGTCTTTCATAGCCTAATGGATTTTTTTTCTTTTTCTTTTTTTAAACAAAGTTCTTTTGATAATGGAATTTTAGGCCATTTTCCCACTTTCTGTTTTCTGAGAGGTTTTTGGATACTTTGGTCCTTCGTCCCTCGTGTTCTAGAACTAACCAAACACACCCTTCACTTTGGTGAGGTCACACTCGGCTCCAGCTGATTTTAATTAACATGCCTTGCACAAACGCTCCGCAAGCGGCGTGTTTTTGGAGAGGACCAGACATGCTTTAATACACAACTGCGGTGCAGTCTCAGTTTCCCGGGGGGCGGAGGGCCCAGTTCTAGGCTGCTGTATCCCCATGGGTTGTATGGAGTGTGTCCTAGAAGTGACCTGGAGCTGTGGCAATACAGGGAGCTGAGCGCCTGAGGGGAGGCGTGGGTTCCAGCCAACCGGAAACAGGCATCCTGTTTGCCGTGTGTTGATCCAGGAAGGCTGGCAGAAGGACCAGCAAGGGTCAGCATGAATGACCAGAGATAGGGCCACCCCTTTCTGGCCACTGGCCAAGCCTTCCTACCCTGAGGGGTGGGGGTGGGAGGAGGGACAGGAGACAGATATGAGCCTTACTGTATGGCTCCAACTCCGGAGTGTCTGTGTGAGATCAGCCCAAAGAGAGGAGCAGTTAGATTCCTAAGCTGTCGGTGTCCTCTCGAGAAAGTCACGGCCCTCTGTCTTCATGATCTACCCACTGTTCGGTCCTTATCGATGTCCAGAAGGTGGTCGGAGCATGTCCAGGAGGCAGAACACTGGGAGGAGCCCTCATCTGCTTCTCCTCTTGGTCTCAGCGTTCTCTGGAGAGTGGCCCTACTGTATGATGGTGCTCCCTCCGGTATCAGGGAACTTTCTAGACACCCAGCTCTTTTGGTCCCATGGAATAAGCAGGGTGACCTGCCCCCCTTGTGGCTGGGGTTTTGTGGGTCACAACACCTCCCCTGCACACTTGGCTCTAGAATCCCCATTCATGTGTTCTTAGACTTCAAAGTGCCCTTCGCCAGAGCCCTGAGACTTGCTGCCCCCCGGGCTGCTTGACCCTTACCCATTCTGTCTGCCATGGAGTTTGCTTTTCCTCCGGCACCGCCCTAATCCTCCCAAGGAGGCAGGGACCCTTCCTCTCTCACAAACTTTAACAGTGGCTTGGCTGAGGCCTGGCCACCCATTTGTGTCCCCAAGTTTTCTATTCTGATGTAACCTCAGGCAGGAGACTGTCTGGACCCAGATTTGGTGTAGAAGGTAATACTGTTCAACAGGGCCTGGTAACTAAAGAGCTTCACAGGCAGTCACCCAACAGTGGGTGATAGGGAACTGAGAGGGCCTCTGTATAGGGAAAGCCTCTGTTATAAAACGTACCATCTTTAGTGTAGACTGGCTACCAGGTCGTACCATCTTTAGTGTAGACTGGCTACCAGGTAAGTGGCCAGCAGGCTCTGAAGGACGCTGGCAGGTGGACACTGTGTGGGCATGGCAGGGGAAGGGAGCAAGGTGCCCAGACAATGGTGATCAGACCTTCCAGGAACCAGACTTGCCAGAAAGCCCCATCCTAAAGGTTGTCTCTGAGGGCGCGGCCGAGCCCAGGCATTGAGGCTTACTGCTAAAAGTCCTCTGGAGAGGACATAGTACAGTGCCCTGTCCAGAGAGTGACTCATGGGGATGCTAACACTGGGGTGACACAGGGCTTCGAGCACTGGCCCCAGGCACGTGGCGGCACTCCCAGGGACCAGGAGTAGTGGTTATTCCCCGGAAACCTTTTCTATGTAGCTGACTCCTTGGCCAGTTCACTGAAGTGGGGTGCAGATTTGGTTTCTGCTGTTGGAATTGGGAGAATATGCAGCTGTATACCAGATATGCCTCTAAACTCACACATAGCTCTCTGAGACCCTGGGGCTTCCTTTTAACACCAGGGAGGTGGCAGAGCATCCTGTCCCCGAGCCTTTGGGACACTTTTAACACCAGGGAGGTGGCAGAGCATCCTGTCCCCGAGCCTTTGCGACATTGCACAGCAGCTAATGACCACATTCATTTTCTCAGAGACTGTGTAGAGTGCTTGCTGCTTCACTCGGGGAAGCCTGATAACCAGACCTGTCACCAGCAGTGCAAAGACGAGGTGATCACGTGGGTGGACGCCATCGGTGAGTGCTCTGGGTAGCTGTGGATAGCGTCTGGGGAGCAAATGGCCAAGCCTTCTGTCGAGCCCAGGGTAACTTCCTTGGCATCATTGCTGGCTCCCCAAGGGGACCGTGGGATGGGATCCTCACATACCATTGGCAGGAATGTCATGTAGATATCAGTTTGGCAGCTGCGCAAAAGGCTACTCACAGAATCATCACACAATCTAGCAACTCCGCTCTAAGGTATATGAGCAGAGTTGGGCCTGATTTTCACATGTTTACAGCCTTGGCTGTACTAGTCAATTGTCTGTTAACTGATGGATGATGAAGCAAACGTTCTATATCCATTCATAACAGGATTTTATTTTTAACCACAATGAAGAGCACTAATGTGATAACACATGAGCCCCCAAAACACTGAGCTAAGTGAAAGAAGCCACCCAGAAAAGAACATAGGTATTACATGATGCTGTTTAAAATGTCCACAATAGTCGGGCGGTAGTGGCACACGCCTTTAATCCCAGCACTTGGGAAACAGAGGCAGGTGGATCTTTGAGTTTGAGGGCAGCCTGGTCCACAAGAGCTAGTTTTAGGACAGCTAGCATTATTATACAGAGAAACCCTGTCCCAAAAATTAAAAAAAAAAAAAAATGTCCACAGTAGGCAATGTCAAATTGAGAAACAATGGGAAGGGGGTGGAAATTGAGATTATATGCTAACATGTGTGGATGTTTCTGGACACTGGTATAAAAATAACATTGTGAGTTTCCTAAATTGGCTACATTTGAAAATAATTTGACAGTTCCTGAGGGACTGCATATCTGAAGAGGGAGCGCTCAACCAAGGCTCACCAGTGCTAGCCGGCTTGCCCTCTGCCTTGACCCCCGGCTGCTGTAAACTCCTGGCCCTCTCTGTGTCTGTCCCGGTCCTGGCTTCTCTCTGTAGACTCTCTTGTTCCCTCTTCCCTGGTTTTGATTAATTGCTTGGCCGGGTCATGGCATGGAGTATGCCGAGTCTGTTTATCCTGCAAACATTCAGGGAGCACCACCATGTGGCCAACCCTGTGCCAGGCTCTGGGGAGTTGAGAATTCTTCGCAATCTCTCACACTCCTGCCTTTTGCCCTTCCCCTTCCAGGGCCTGGCTGAGCTCCTCTTGCACTAAGCACAGGTAGTTAGGAAAGAGGAATGGCTCCCTCCCCACCTCCCACAAACAAGCCTGCCCTTTGTGCGCAGCCCAATTCTCTGAGGGGACTCTGCAGAGCAAGTACATAACTGACCCATCATTTGTCCCTTGGCTGGCTGACTGGCTTGCTTGCTTTTGTTTGTTTGCTTGTTTGTTTATATTTGAGGCAGGGTCTCACTATGTAATCCTGGCTGGTCTGGAAGTCACTCTGTACATCACCCTGGCCTCAAACTCACAGAGACCCACCTACCTCTGTCTCCCAAGTTCTGGGATTAAAGGTGTATGCCACCACGTCTTATTATTTTGTTTCTGCTCTCAACTATATATATCCCAGGTTGACTTCAAACTTTCTATCCTCCTGCCTCAGATTTCTAAGCACTGGGATTATAATTGCGTGCCATGGTGTCCAGTTCTTCCTTGTGCTTTTTAAAACACACACATCTGTACCGACTCTGAAGGGGCTGAGTGAGAAGGTTGGGTATTCATTTGGCCAACCACACCCATTCATCTCCTTCCTGATTGAAGCTCCTGTTCAACCAGGTTGAAAAGTGGGAAGGAAGCACATTTAGTGTCATAGCATTAACCTGTGGTTGTGGTTTGGGACTAAGATGCCCCGTGGCCTGACTTCCTTTTCTCCAACCTCATTACTTCCTAAAGATCAATCTTAAAGCCCTTTCCGGGGACCTGGTGCTTGGGCAGTGATGCTGTCCACTCTGGTCAAGGGTGGTTTGGAGAAAGAGAAGGGCTGTGGCAGCTGAGGACGGGGTTTGTCAGGAGGGAGACCTGTCACAGGCAGAGCTGGTTCTTGAATGGCCTGACCTCTCTGACAGGGGCTCTTGGTATCACCGTGGAGTACCGCCATGAAGCCAGCCTCTCATCCAGAGAGCCTCGGCACCCAGCTCTTGGGGAAGAGCAGCCTCCTGTCTTCTTTCATCAAATTAGCCCTGGAGACTCGTCAGGTTTCCAAGGGCAGACACTCCCTCAGGCTGTAGCATCCAGCCCATTCATCCATGCCCACTCCCAACCATTGAAGGCTTCTTTCATTTTATGTCAGGACCAGTCAACACTTCAGAGGGCTGGCAGTCCTAATGGGATCCATATGTCCCCAAAGTATTAAACTCAGCCCTGGGCCTGTGATCTCCATGTGAGGAATCTGAGCTCCCTTTAAAGCCCCGTGGCCCCTTTTAAGCCTCCCATCCTTTCCTGAGGTGCTTAGCTTCTACCTTCATCCATCGGCGGTTGGGCATTTCCCAGAGAGATGCTCAGGGAGTTTCTGCTTGCTTCTCTCCTAGTCAAAGATGACCAGGAGGCTGTGCTTTGCTTCTACAAGACTGCTAAGGACTGCGTCATGATGTTCAGCTACACGGAACTGCCCAATGGGAGGTCCAACCTGACGGTCCTCAGGGAGCCAGGTAGGTGAGAGCCCGAGGGGCTGTCCTGGGCCTGCTTTCTGGTGCCCTTCCCTATGGGGTGGTGTGTGCCTGTGAGCACTCTGGAAGGTTGAGATGAGACATTCAGGGCACTTAAAGGCCAGCCTGGGCTACACGAGACCCTGCCTCAAAGTGCCTATGAGGAGTCAGTTTACCATACTGTTGAGGGCAGAGGGCTGGGGCCATGGAGCTATGGGAGTGTTGCTGTGGACTGTGACCATGGAGGAAACTTTAACATGCTTGTTTAAGAGTTAAAAAAAAAAAAA
>NC_022010.1:43247761-43290808 GCF_000317375.1 Microtus ochrogaster
GGCAGATGGTCCCCCAGGGATGAGGTGTCCCTTAAGTTGAGGATCATCTGGGACTAACAGCCTGTGCCTCAGAATGACAGGGATTTCTGTATCAGCCTTCTCAGTCCTTGGATTGGGGAGGAAGCAGAAAATGCTTTGCAGATTCCAGGTCACAGAATCCAGTTAGCAAGTTGAGCCCAGCTCCCTATGTGCTGATGGCCTTCTTGGCCAGAGGTAAAGGAGGTGTGGTCATGGCCCCGACAGCCTGTGGCAGTGAGGACCGTGCTTAGGAAGCCCTGTCTTTGCTTGGAAATAAGCGTGTTTGTGCCTTAGAGCTTGTCACTAAGGGCTGAGAAATGCCTGGCCCTAGCCCAGCCCTTTCGGAAGTGGTGCACGCTGTGTCCTCCCTGCCTGGTTTGTCCCGGAGCCACTGATGTGAAAGCGGAGCTGTGGCCCAGCCTCCTGCACTGGAGCTGGGCCAGGCTAGAGCCTCTGGGGCACAGCCCAGGAGGGGAAGTGTAGCCATTCACCAGGGTGCTCATTTGCCACCGCTTGGCTGTGTGAGTTTGAAACAATTACTGTATTCTGTGAATCTTTTACTGTCTGTGCCTTGGGGAGACCACCCACAACCACCCCCCAGCTTTCAGTCACACAGGCAACATGAAGCTGGGCAGGCAGAAGGGAAGTTGTCTGTGGGCGGCAACCTTTCACCTCGGCTGTAACTGAGGTCAGGATGTGGGGGAGGGAGGGATGCTGATGGCTTCGCTCACCCATCTCCTGGGCCCTTTCAGAGTGTGGAAGCGCCCCCAACGCCATGACCATCCTGCTGGCTGTGGTTGGCAGCATCCTTCTGATCGGGATAGCACTCCTGGCCATCTGGAAGCTGCTCGTCACCATCCATGACCGCCGAGAGTTTGCCAAGTTCCAGAGTGAGCGCTCCAGGGCCCGCTATGAAATGGTAAGTGAGGGAGGGGTAGAGAAGAGGCTGCTGGCCGTAGAGCCAAGGCTAAAGGCGGCCGGTATCTTTGGTATTAGAAACAATCAATCCGATCAACAAAGAATGAGGTAGGTGTTGTAGTATATACCATATACACCTCCAGAGGCAGCAGGACTTGCAAGTTCAAAGTTAGCCTGGGTTTCTTACCAAGACCCTGTCTCAAAATAAAAATAATTTGGTGCTGTAGAGATGGCTCAGTGTAGTTAAGAGTGAGTTCAATTCCCAGCAACCATGTGGTAGCTCACAACCATCTATAATGGGATCTGATGCCCTTTTCTGACATGCAGCATACATGTAGAAAGATATATATATATGTATATATGTAGGGTTTTTTTTTCTTTCTTTTTTTGAGTGTAGCTCAGTGGTAGCGTGCTTACGTGGCCTGCCCAAGGCTCTGGGTTCAGTCCCTAGTACCACAGAACAAGCAAACAAATCTATGAACGGTGAAGAATCAGCTTCTTCCGTGCAGGGTGGGAGAATTACACACCCAGAAACCTCGAGGACATGTAGACCCCTGGTCCGTGTTGGGTCTGCTGTGGGGCAAAGTGCCAGAGGCAGGCTCAAGCCCTCAGGTCTGGTGGGATGGTCGTGTGAACATGTCCTTCCACCCCAGGCACCCTGCATGTTCAGGAGAGCAGAACTCAGAGGAAGAACCTCTGACACCTGAGCCTGTCTGTTCAGGCTACAAGGCAAGGGGGGCTTTCTGCCTGAACATCCATTTCAGAGATGAAGATTGAAAAGCAGGGAGAAGGGAGGGAATCTCCCAGAGCACCGAATGAGCCTGAAGCAAGCATCCCTGCGGTGCTAGCCCTGAGGTTGGACTAACGTCTGTGCTCTCTCATGCTTGCAGGCCTCAAACCCGCTGTACAGAAAGCCCATCTCCACACACACCGTAGATTTCACCTTCAATAAGTTCAACAAATCGTACAATGGCTCGGTGGACTGAGGCTCCTGGTTGGCTGGAGGGGGACCGAGGACACAGACTGATGCGTCTTGGATTGCTTTCCACCTGCTCACGCTAGCTAGGCGAGCAACGAGATGCCCTCCATTGAGCCTTAGGGGGCCTGCTACCCACGCAGGAGGTAGCTGGCCATGACCCCTGGCTGCAGGCGGAGGCACGTGGGGCCACTTCCCTCCAAGCCAGGAGAAGTGAAGAGACTCTGGCGTTCTCAGCTTCCCTGCTGCCTCCAGCTTGCTGTCTTCCATGGCGTGCTGAAGACGGGGCTGCCCCTTTGTTTCCCACCTGCCAGACAGAGTGGTATCTGGAAGAGTCTGTGTGTACAAAGCTAAAGCTCAGCCTGGCTTCTTCGGGTTGGTTGTTTTTTCTAAGAAATAAAAAGGTCACGCACATATGGCGTAGCTCTGATTACTGGCTCTCTGAGGACTGCCTGGCCTCTGGGGGTGGTGGTGGTAGAACTGGGGAGGCGCCTGTTGAAGGTATTGCACCTTGCAAAAGTTAGCCTTTCCCTCCTGTCCGTGTCTGTTTAGTACTTTTGAAATGAAAAGGAAAGATTGTCTGGGATTGGAAGTAAAGACTGAAACCAAGCAGCTGTCAGTTGGTGTGGTGGTCTGAGTGAAAATGCCCTCCTGTAATAAAGCCCATAGGGAGGAGGTGTGGCCTTGTTGGAAGAAGTGTGTACCTGAGGGAGGGCTTTGGGGTTTCAAATGTCCAAGCCAGGCCCAGTGTCTCTCTCTCTCTCTCTTCCTGCTGCCTGCGGATCCAGATGTAGGCCTCTCCAGCACCGTGTCTGCCTGTGTGCCGCCGTGCTTCCCGACATGACAACAATGCCATAAACCTCTGAACTATAAGCCAGCCCCAAGTCTAATGTCTTCCTTCATAAGAATTGCCATGGTCTTGTGTCTCTTCACAGCAACAGAAGCCCTAACTAAGACAGTCGGCTTCATATACTCTGGCCTGTGCCTCTCTTCCTGAGTGATCTTGAGTGGTCCCCGGTAGAGACCAACATGTTCATATGCTTTCTCAGGGACAGGACTTAACCAGACCAGTACTCCAGGCTTCCCCGAGGTGCTTAGGCAGTTAGGGTGCCGTTGGGCCTGCTGGGATTTGCTTAGAGTTAGAAACTGTACAAACCGTGCATGTTCCCACCTATGTCCTGCATTGCTACAGAGCGGAGATGCGTGGCTTCTACACAAAACGTCTTAAACTGTGTAAATCATAGACCCTAACCAATACTTCCCTCATCAGTTCTTTGGGCCTGCCTGGGGCCCAAAGTCCAATTTCACCTCAGCTTGTCTCCTACGGTGCCATAAGTCTTTAGAGGCCCTTCGGAGATGAGCGGTTCCCAAGTAGCTTCCTGACCTGTAACCATGCTGTGGCAGGGGAGGTGGCTTGCTGAAGGTCAGGCTAGCTGAAGACCTTGTGGTACTAAGTAAGCCCTGGGCTCACGATGCCCTGCTTCCTTGACAAATCTTTCACTAACGTTATGATTCCTAAAAATTAATCTTTAGCCAGGCATGGTGACGTGCACCTTTAATCCAAGCACTGCAGAGGCAGAGGCTGGGGTATCACTATGAGTTTGAGGCTAGCCTGGTCTGCAAAGTGAGTTCCGGGACAGCTAGTCCACAGCTCTGTTACACAGAGAAGCCCTGTCTCAACCCCCCCCCCAAAATCAAATAAATAATTAATTAAAAGTAATTGATTTTTAAAAAAGTTTATGAGAATGACTGTTTAGCTTCCATGTATGTCTGTGCACCGCATGCATGTCTTGTGCAGACAGAGCCGGAAGAGGGTATTGGGTCCCCTGGAACTGCAGTTAAGCTGCCGTGAGTCATCGTGTATGTTCTGGAACCAAACCTGGGTACCGTGCAAGAGTCGTCAGTAACTGCTGAGCCATCGCGGCCCCTCACTAATGGTTTTGTTACTGTAATGCTTCAAACCTTCAGGACCTTCATTTCAAATCAATCTATTGTAAGCGTTGGACCAAATCTCCTTTATGTTCTTGGCCTGCTCTGGGGTGGACGCTTATTACCTGGGGCAAAAAACTGATTCTGAATGCACATCCTCTTGTGGAACTTAGAGAAGGGGACGTAAGTCCCTTTACAAATATCTGAGACAATAAAATGTGGCTTTTTGAGACTTTCTAAACTGGAAAAAAAAAAACCCACAATTTCGAAAAGAAAAAAAAAAACCCTTAGTTTCTCTTCCATTTACTTTGGAGTCTCCAGGAGACCATGAATTAACTTGTTAAAATCCTTTTTTCCACCTGATGCTTAGATTAATTAGGGGTGTTTTCACAGCCACCCCAGAGGAAGAGGTGCCTGGGAAGGAACCAGCTGCCTACTGCCCCCTGCTGGAAGTTCTTGGCATAAGCAACATGGAGACTGTGGCCCAAGGCCGACCATGATTTCCTCATTTCTTAAGGTTTCATAGTGAGCAGAAAGTGGTAACAAGAATGCTTCATTTTACAAAACCCAACTCCGTGTGTGTGTGTGTGTGTGTGTGTGTGTGTAACATGATTCAAGAGACAGGAATAGGTCCAAGAACAACTTTATGGAATTGATTCCTCCTATCTTTTTGTAAGTTCCAACACTGAACTCAAGTCTACAAGCTGATGAGGCCAGTGGCTTTACTCACTGAGCTATCTTGTTGACTCCGTTGCGGGTTTTTTGTTTTGTGTTGTTTTTGTTTGTTTGTAGCTCAGACTTTCTTAGACCTGTGCAGCCCAGGCTGGTCTTGAACTCATGGCAGTCCGCTTTCCCCAACCTCTCGAGTGCTGGGATACAGGTGTGCACCACCATGCCAGGATCAGGCAGGTGGATCTCTGAGATTGAGGCCAGCTGGGCCTACAGAGTGAGTTCCAGGACAACTAGGGGTACACAGAGAAACTCAGTCTCAAAAAGCCGAGAGAGAGAGAGAGAGAGAGAGAGAGAGAGAGAGAGAGAGAGAATCTAAGAGGAACAGTGGAGGGGCTAGGCCAGTGACGGGTGCCCTCCCTCAAGACCTCGTGTTGAGTCAGCCCCGTGGAGGAGCACCTGCGGGTCAGCAGTGAGCATTCCAGGCTCCTGCAGAGCCAAGAAGATGCAGCTGGTACCGAGAGCCTCCCCCCACTCCAGTGCTTGCCTTTCATTACTCCATGCTCCACCCAGCTTGAGGAGACATGCCCTTCACCTGTGCTTCCACGAGCTCCTACAGCACCTGTGGTCAGGGTGTAGGGCTCGTTCATCTGGCAGCCATGCTAACCAGTAGAAGCAGGAGCTGAAGAGCTCTGCAAGCCTTCGTCTTCAACGCGGCATTTGTTTGGAGTTTTCCCTGCAGGGCAGGACCGACTCACATCAGCATCCATCAGGGTAAAAGCTGGGCCAGGGTTGGCTCTGCGACTGAGCGCACTCAGCTCTGAATGATAGCTCTTAACAAAGAGGGAGGGTGGGGGTGGGCTGGAGGGGTGTGTGTGAATTTGAGACTGGGGAAGAGCTGTGTGTGTGTGTGTGTGTGTGTGTGTGTGTGTGTGTGAATTTGAGACTGGGGAAGAGCCACTCATCTTCCAGAACCTCAAAGAGAACCAGAATATTTGGATCAGAGTGAGGAAAAGAGTCGAAGCCCTCACTTCCACCACAGCAGAAGCCCAGGATCATGAACATTGGTTTTTGCTGAGTCCTTTTCTCTCTACAGCCCACGTTTTATGTATGGGAGGCCATAGCATGGCTCTGGCCCCACACCAGGCCCAACAGACCAGACAGAGGCAGTGAACCACAGTAACAGGGCTCTCCCGCAACGGTAAACTGGGTAAACCATAAGAAACAGGCCAACCTGTAGCCCATCAGTGGGTTAGCGCTCTGTTGGTTGCCCTCAGAGGAACATGCTCTGTGGCTGTCAGGTGGGACTCTGCTGGCTTCTTGCTGCCACTGGGAGGCCTGGGAAGATGCTTGCGTTTCTAAAGCTCTGTGGATTTGGGTATGAGGCAAGTTTCAGCAAATGTTTTGGTCTGGGCTATGGAAGTCCTGACAGAAACTGGCCTGGGTCCTGAAGAGAAGGGCTCAGTGTAGTGACATCAGCAGGGACAGGACTGGGTCCTGGAGAGACGCCCTGTCAGACAAAACTGCACTGGGCTCAGTGGGCTGGTCAGGGTTTAGGTGGAGGGCCTAAGCCAAGGGAACCCTGAGACTGGATTACGCCCTGAGAGCACACAGCCTGGGCTCATACCTCGTTTGTGCTATGAGAAGGTCTATGACTTCAGAGTGGGCTGTCTTGGCTAAGCAGAAAGGTCAGAAATGCTCCTCCATTTAGAACTGCAGCCAATTTATGGTTTCTTTTTGTTTGAGTCAGGGTTTCTCAATAGCTATGGAGCCAGTCCTGGAACTCACTCTGTAGACCAGGCTGGCCTCCTCAAACTCAGAGATTTGCCTGACTCTGCCTCCGGAGTGCTGGGATTACAGGCGTGCACCACCACCGTCCAGCATAAATTCTTACGACCTCCACACTGGGTGCAATGGCGCACACCTGTAAGCCCAGCACTTGGGAGGTTGAGGCAGATGGATTTTTTAGTTCAAAGCCAGCTTGTTCTACAGAGTAAGTTCAGTACAGCCAGGGCTACTGAGAAGCCCTGACTCTAACAAAAAGAACCCCCAGAGCTTACACCTCTATTTATTGTGTTTAGAGATGGGTGAGCCCTAACGGGAACATGGGATTGCAGAGACCATAGTTCAGGAGTTTGTAGGGTACTAGAAAAAAATAAGGCACCAAAGACTTCAGAAAGTCAGGTGCATCTTTTGGTACAGGTTGCTAAAAGTTGTTTTTAAAAGTTGAGCACTCAGGGCCTTGAACCTTGGTTAAAATCTTAGCATGATGGGAAACTATTGTTGTCTTGTAAGAAAGAGCCTTGTCTGCTGTATTGGTGTTAGGGAGCCTCTCCCTATGCTCAGTCATGTAGTTAAAAGCCCCAGGGTCTACTCAGTTCTGGAGACCTGCCTTGGTTGAAGGGAACGGCTTCTCTGATGGAAAGCTCTTGTCCACACCTGGAGGAGCAGAGCCCTTGGTGCTTCCAAAGGGAAGCAACACCTGTCTATGGACCAGCTTTGCCCTTGTCTTAGCCACATGTCTGTCTGACAACACTGTCTTAGCAGTCCTGAAAGCCTAAGGCTGCTTTAAAAGGGTAGGGGGTCCTGGACTCTGCCAGGTGGCTGAAGTGAGCCAAATGGTTGGGGTGAAGATCCCCTGGGGATGGATGGCTCCTAATGAATGGGCCCTCGGAGGGATAGAGAGTCACAAGTCTCTCCCGGTGTGGAGAGATCTGTCCTGTGATCTGTGGTTGAAGGCGCGGGAACTGCGGAGTCCATGCCTTTAGGGAGGAGTCGCTCTGCCTTTAGGGAAGTGAAGGGGACTCAGCCTTGCATTTTGCTGCTTTTCGGGTGTCTTCGGATCATTGCACAATTGATTCTGGATTTTGGCTTTCCTGAAACTCCAATGACTAACTGCTTAGATAATTTAAGCATAAACTGTTGATAATGAATAGAGCCTAAAAGCATTGGAATCTATAAAGAATCTTGTTGTAGTTTGGGGAAGCCCACTCTCCTGAGGTGTTGAGTAGTGGATGTTGGATTAGGTGATGGATTCTTTTAGAATTTATGGACCATTTTGAGGTTAAAATACTGAAACTTGCTCATTAATCATCCTTACTTTACTGTGATAGAAGGTAGTTAGAAAATATTTTGACTGGGGTCGATTCCCAATTTTGATGACTAGAAAAGGCTCTCTCTATATAACTAGTTATTCTGGGGGCTGGGGAGATGGCTCAGAGGTTAGGAGCACTGGCTGCGTTCAATTCCCAGGACCCACATGGTGACTCACAACTATCTATAAAGAGACCTGGTGACCTCTCTTCTGATTTGTGTATACAAATACACAGTGATGGAGTGCAGACCCTCAGCAGGCTCTTGAGCAATCTGCTGTTTCACGTCCTGTTTGAGCAGAGGTGCAATGCTAGACAAGGTGGGTGTGGTTCCATCCTTGAGGCATCACTGGTAATACACAGCACAGCATGAAATGTGAACAGTATGCACCTAAGCCAAGTTCTACACAGAAGGCGAGGGCCGCTCCTCACCTGGGCTTCTGTTTATTTGAAACAGGAGAGGTGTACTGTCCCATTTGGGAAATAGACTAATGGAACCAGGCAGTGGTGGTGCACATCTTTAGTCCCAGCACTGGGGAGGCAGAGGCAGGTGGATCTCTGTGAGTTCCAGACCAGCCAGAGACCTTGTCTCAAAAAACCATTTACTAACAGAGCATATTGGCTTTATGTGGTACAGGGAAACCAGGGGCATTTTTGTTTGTTTTTGTTATTATTATTACTATTTTGGTTTTTCGAGACAGGGTTTATCTGTGTAACAGTCCTGGCAGAGTAATCCAGGCTTGATTTGGATTTAGTGGCAGCCTGAGCTTGTTTTAACCCAGAAAAAGCTGTTTCTGAGCCAGGTAGTGGTGGCGCACTCCTTTAATCCCAGCACTTGGGAGGTAGAGGCAGGCGGATCTCTGAGTTTGAGACCAGCCCGGTCTACAAGAGCTAGTTCCAGGACAGGCTCCAAAACCACAGAGAAACCCTGTCTCAAAAAACCAAAAAAAAAAAGAAAAAGAAAAAGCTGTTTCTGTGTACCTGTTTGTGCATGTGCACACACACATGCGTGGAGAGCAGAGCTTGACACCAGCTGTCTAAATTAACCTCTACCTTGTAATTTAATTTTTATGTGGGTGCCGGGTGTCATGGCTGGCACACAAAGATCAGAATCTTCAGGAATAGATTCCTCCCACCATGTCGGTCCCAGGGATTGAACCCAGGTTGTCAAGATTGGCAGAGGTGGGATTACCTGCCTGTCCATCCACTTTATTTATTTAGAGACAGGCTTATCTGTAGAGCGCTGGCTGTCCTGGAACTCTCTCTGTAGACCAGGCTGGTTTTGAACTCAGAGATCTGCCTGCTTCTGCCTCCTGAGTGCCATCCACCTTATGTTTTCTGGGGGGAGGGGTTGTTTTTGTTTTTTTGGTTTTTTTTTTTTGGGACAGTCTCTCACAGAACCTGAAGCTCACCAATTTGGCTACACTAACCAACCAATGAGCTTCAGGGATACTGTCTGTCCATCTGTCCCACACTGTCTGCACCCCCACTTCTCCTTGTGATATGCAGTGGCTGCTGGCTTTTACATGGGTGCTGGGGATCTGAACTTAGGTTTTCCAAGCACTTTACCGGTCACACGGGCAGAAATCCTGAGAGAATTCCTGAAGTGTTGGGAGCTAGTGGGGCCTCAGAACCAGACCCTCTATGAGTGGCTTGTTTTTCCTGTGTTTGCAGCTGCTCTGAGCAAATCAACTTGTTTTCCTCTGCTCTGAGCAGGCTGCAGCTGCTCTGAGCACGAGAGCCTGATGGCAAGGGAGTGGACTCTGATGAATCTCAGCTGAAAGAGCCCAAGAGCTGGGGCATTGCTATCGGTTAAGGATCCCTATACACAGCGTCCCCTGAGCTCAGTAAAGTTGGCACTCTTGTTGCTGGGAATTGAACTCAGGACCTCTGGAAGAGCAGTCAATGCTCTTAACCTCTGAGCCATCTCTCCAGTCCTAAGTTGGCACTCGTATCAAGAGTGACCCATGTCTCTGTATCTCTGTGTTTTTATATTTTTTTTAAGTCTCTCAGCCCAGTGCCTGGCTTGTGCAACTGGTCCTGTAGTGATGCGGAGGTCTGATGGTCCAGAGCTACAGGTACCATGCCATATAGAGCGTAGTACAGGACCACTTCGGTTCTAACACTGAAGCTATCTGGTTTCTTTGGTAGTTGCTTTACATGTTTGAACAGATTCTGCAAGGTTGGTGCAAACCGAATTGGCTATAGTAATCTTTAAAATATTTTCATTTTAAGAAATTTTGTGTATTATGGGTGTTTTTGCTCTTGTCTGTACACCATGTGCCTACAGTGTCCTCAGAGGCTAGAATAGGGCCTTCGATGCTCCTGGGACTGTAGACAGGCTGAGCTGCCAAGTGTGTGTTTGAACCTGATTCTCTGGAGGAACAGCAAGTGTTCTTAACCAGAACCATCTCTCCAGTCCCTATAGTAGCCCACCTCCTTGGTTGAGGGCTTTTTTTGAGACAAGGTTTCTCTGTATATATCAGAAGTGTGCCTGTCTCTGCCGCCCAAGTGTTGTGTTAAAGGCACACATGGCCACAGCCCAGCCTCTACAGTAGCCCTTTGATGCACATCTCTCTAGTCCTGAACTGGAAAAACAAAGCCAGTGTTTGAAAATTCTGCCTGTGGTAGCATAGGCCTTTAATCCCAGGACTCGGGGTACCAAGGTAGACAGCTCACTAAGAGTTGTAGGCCAATTTGGTCAACATATCTAGTTCCAGTCAGAGGCACAGCAACCAAGAATTCAGGGTGAAGTATGTATCACCAGGCAGGGCCTGAAGAGTCAGCCACTTGGTTCCTTCTTTGTGTTTTAGGTCTCTGTGGTTGGTTCTGTACCATGTTACCTTTGGAGCAGACAAGGGGACGTGAATGATGGCAAACACCAGAGTGGTGACCATTCTGAAACTGCTGACACATGCTTGGTAAACACACCTGGCATCTGAGGCTGAGGTGAGGTTGTGAATTCAAGGCCAGGCTGGTTATATGACAAGATCATTTCTCAAAAAAAAAAACCTCCCAAAATGAGTTAGAGCCAATGTGTATCATGTCAAACCCCAGTCCTGAGATGAGTACCGAAAGTTCTAGTGTATTTTTGTTCCACAATTGTTAGGTTTCTATTGCTGTGACTAAAAGCATCTTGGGGAGGAAAGGGTCTTTCAGCTTATCACCCTTAGGTCCCACTTCATCACTGAGGGAAGTCAGGCCAGGAACATAGAGGCAGAAGCCATGGAGGATGCTGTTTCCTGCCTTGTTTACCATTTTTTTTTTATGCAGTTCAGGACTACCAGCTCTGCCCACTGTGGACTGGGCCCATCAATCACTAATCAAGAAAATGCCTTCAAACACATGTCCACAGGCCAATCTTAGATTTTCACTATTAAGATCCCCTCTTCCAATGGGAAGTGGTGGTGCAAGAGGCAAATGGACTTCACTTTGAGACCATCCTGGTCTACAGAGTTCCAGGACAGCCAGGGCTGTTACAAAAAAAAAAAACCCTCTTCCCAAACATCCATGTCATGTTAACAAAAACCTGGCACATTGATGGACCATCTGAATATTTACAAATCTAAATTACTACCTTTAGTGGGGCATAAATGTTCTCCTGATAGTTTTTGCTTATATACAAGCAAGAGGGCCAATTGGCAAGAGTAGTTGAGGCCACTGGGGAACACCTTATGGAATAAACACTGGAGACATCTATTATTACAAAGCTATTTTCTTAGGTAAACTATGTAACTGTTAAATAGGGTGTTATCATGACACTGCCATGCTGAGATCTGGAGAAGTTGGCAGCATTTTTTAGCTGAATTTTAGATGGATTGACTTGGCCAAAGATACTGTGTAAAAACCCAAAAGAGCCTGTACTACGTGCTATACGGTATTACACCTGTAGCCACCACTACAGGACTTACTGTGCTACTACAGGACAGTATGCAACTGGAACTGGGCTGAGAGACTTAAAAGCATACACACATGGGTCATCCTTGATACAAGAATGCCAAGTTTATTGTGCTCAGGGGAAGCTTATATAGGGCTCTCCATGCCCCAGCTCTCGGGATCTTTCAGCTGCAGACCTACCAGCCTGCCATCAAGGTCTCGTGCTCAGAGCAGCTGCAAGCATAGGAAAGACAAGCTGCTCACAGGGAATTCAGGGTCTGGGGGTCCACAGCCCCCAACAGTACTGTAGTTAGTTTAGTGGGTGGATCGACCCAGGACGTCTGTTCTCAAGAGGACCTTAAGCTTTCTATTTCCCAAAATGCTGACGTGAATACTGCAAAGCTTTAAAACATTATGCTAATGTGTACTTTCCCTCTGACGGCTTTCCTGAAGACCTGGTTTCCTAGGAATGAACTGAAAGATCGCTCTGGAACCGTACATATGTGTGGACGTGAAACGTCAGGACCTCAATTTAGGCTTGCACCTTAACTCTGAAAGGATCCCTTTGGACTCCTGGAACCACCAGATGTCGGGAGACAGAGTAAGCTAACGCCTAGAAGGGACGTTTTCTTAGCATTTTCCAGGCATTAGTGCAAATTCACCGAGATCCATGGCTCTCACTCTCCTGGCTTATGCCTTTACTTAATGGGATCATGCTGCAATTAGACCTCCTTCCAGCGCTTGCTTGCCTTGACTCCACTTTACTGGAGGGTGCATACTTGCTGAGTGAGGTGCGGCGGCTAATCTTTTTATGAATGTGTAGACTACAGGGCGCTGTGTAAGCAAGTTAGCATACAGACTCTGACCATTCCATCTGATACACACCAGTATGCTCCAGTCTGGACTGTATATACACAGCTACCTGCTGAATGCTAACAGATCTTTCCTTCTGGCAGGAATAAGAACTTAAGGCCCCGCAGAAGATGTGTGGAGGGCAGAAACCACGGTGATGGTGCTTTGCTCATTAAAAATGTGAACCAAGGGCTGGAGAGATGGCTCAGTGGTTAAGAACATTGCCTGTTCTTCCAAAGGTCCTGAGTTCAATTCCCAACAACCACCTGAAATGAGATCTGATGCCCTCTTCTGACCTGCAGGCAGACACACAAGACAGAATATTGTATACATAATAAATAAATAGATAAATATTAAAAAAAAAACGTGAACTAAAGGGGGAAATGGCTCAAGTTTATCTGGAGAAGGGGGAGGCTGTGAATTCTATCTGCAATGGGCACACCCCTGTACTAAAAATTCTCCCTTTTAGCACCGGCAAAGACTAATTTAAAGAAAAGTTTTTATACATTTATGTGGAGCCAAAGCAAGGGGAAATTGGATCCCCTGGAAGTGGAGTTACAGATGGCCCGAATGCTGACCCTCTAGAAGAGCAACAGTGCTCGTAACCACTGAGCCATTATGAGCCTCCAGTCCACATTAATGACGGTGGGGAACTGCTATTCCTAGGTGCAGCAGTCTGCCTCCAGATGAAGAGGAAGCTGGGGCTTTCTACACTGACCGCTGAGAAGGATGAGCCCCATGGTACTGAACGAGGTAAGCAGCTAGCTAACATTAGATGTTGGGGACTATTATTTCCAGGTGTCTAACTTTTGTTTCACTCTGTGAAGCTGTGTTACTGTGCCTGTCTAAAACACCTAATGGTCCTAATACAGAGATGAATGGCCAATATAGCAAGGCAGGAGCAAGGATAGGCAGGGCTGGCAGGCAGAGATTATAAATAGGAGAAATCTGAGAGGACATCGGGGGCCAGCCACCCAGCGAGTAAGGAGGAAAGGTATACAGAATAAGAAAGATACAAGCCCAGAAGCAAAAGATAGTTGGGATAATTTAAGAAAAGCTGGCAAGAAACAAGCTGAGACCGGGCATTCATAACTAAGAATAACCCTCCATGTGATTTATTTGGGAGTTGGGTGGCAGGCCCCCCAAAAGAGCAAAAACACACAATTAGTTGTGACCTGGTTTCCTAGGAATGAACTGAAAGATCGCTCTGGAACCGTGCATATGTGTGGACGTGAAACGTCAGGACCTCAATTTAGGCTTGTACCTTAACTCTGAAAGGGTAAGGGAATCAGAAAGGTGGTGGCTGCCCAACAAATACCAGTCTCGACAAAAGCAAGCTTTACAAAGAGCTTATTACAGTACCAAGGCAGTGATTACACGTAAAGACCATGATATGATAGTTCCAGAGTCTCTCATTGGCTCTGTGCAGAACCCAGAGCACTGTAAGGCACTGTTGCTTTGAGAACACCAGTCGTCTTCAGCATCTTATTAAACAGCAAGCCTACCCAAATAAGCTTCCCAGGCAGCTTTTCTGTACACCTCAGCTGCTTCTAGCCGGTTAGATGCTGCAAGTATTCCCCGGCCTACAATGATGACATCAGAACCCCGTTTGCCAATCACTTCTTGAGGACTATTGTACTGTTGGCCGAGGTGATCCCCTGTAGAAAAACAAAAACCATTTACCATAATGCAAACTCAGGAAGTAATGGGACTCACTGGGTCAGTCCAAGATATTAAGGAAATCCATTGAACATTTACTGCCATACACCTTACTATTCATAATAACCCTTTCTGCTACAATCCCAAGGTCTCAGACCCTAATCCTTTGCGCTGGCACTGAACTCAGAAATCCTAGTGCTGGTATTAAAAACATTTGTCACCAAACCTGATTAGATTTATTAATTTCTGTTGTTCTAGAAATGTTACGTTAAATGGGTTTTGATGCTTTTGATTCCTGAAAGCCTATGCTAACATGCGATATGGTGAAAGAATCAGAATCGCAGGCGCTGACACAGCAGTCAAATGCGGCTGGCTTCGTGAGGTGCCGTGCACGCCATCTCAATGCCTCTCCCGCTGACTAAAAGTCAGGACTATCATCCCTCCACTCCACAGATCCAGAAGAGATTAAAGTAGTTTAGCCGGCTTTACTATTTTTCCCTCCAAGGGTGCTGCTTCCTACTTACTGAAGTGATACTTCAAAACTGTTTCACAAACAGTAAAACCTAGTACATGCAAGGCCCCACTTTAGTCAGCTGGGACTAGTGGCCTACACACTCAGAGGGTGTGGTAGTGCACACTTTTAGTCCCAGCACTTGGGAGGCAGTTCCAGATAAAGAGAGATCCTGTATAAAGACACTAGAATGGAAGGGTTGAGAGAATGCAAAGACTTTAAAGACTTTAAAAAGTTCTGAGTTGTTTACTTCCAAGGTCACTTACTCTGTGGGGGGCTATCTGCTCCACAGATGTCGTGTGCATGCATCTGCATTCACTAGTTTTCTTCTGACTCCCTCTCTATGAGTGTTTAACTCAAAGCAAAAGGCAGTGCTTTTCCCTAATGTTAAATACTATCTAAAATGATGTAGAAGGGATTCAAATACAAAGGCGCCCCCTGGTGGTAAACTACATTCACTTACAACAGAAGGTTTTGATGTCGTGTTCCATTTGTAACTAGGAAACAAACACCAGAGCTGGTTTATGAGGGATGAACCCCAGAACTTGTGTGAGCTAGGCAAGCACTCTAGCAGCTGAGTAAATAACCAACCCCCCTGTACCTCCTTCAAAACTAAACCCATATACTGTGTCCTACAGTACAGTTACATTTTTTGTTGGCAGGCAGGGGTGAGGTGCTGGAAACTAAGCCCATAGCCTCATGGCAGCGAAGCACACACTCTGAGAATTACATCCAGCCCTTACACCCTAGCTTGCTCCTTTACAACTACATTTGAGACTGCTGAGAATTTAGGAGCCATAGCCAGGCACTGGCACATCAAAGCTGCCGACAATTGTCTGTTTAGCCAAGGTTTTCTTTTCTTTAAGATTTATTTATTATGTATACAAGATTCCTTCCATGTATGTTTGTATGCCAGAAGAGGGCACCAGATCTCATTATAGATGGTTATGAGCCACCATGTGGTTGCTGGGAATTGAACTCAGGACCTCTGGAAGAGCAATCAGTGCTCTTAACCTCTGAGCCATCTCTCCAGCCCCTAGCCAAGGTTTTCCAGACGTGCTGGAACACGGAACAGGCAGCATACTCAGAGCACCAACTAGGAAATGCTAACCTAATATACCAGGTTTCTGGTCAGCATGGTGCCACATGCCTTTAGTTCAAGCACTTGGAGGCAGAGTTAGGCAGCTCTCTTCAAGTTCCAGGGCCAAGTAACTTTCTAAAATTAAATTGCAAGATGTCTTACAAATACAGTACAGGCCAAAGGGCTCGCTCATTGTTCTAGACTAAGACAACAACATCACAGCATAGCCCTTTACTCTGCCATAACTAGTGAGCAAACTTACCTCCTGTTTCTAATTGAACTCCGGGGGTAAAGTGAAGAAACTCTGGTTTCATGCTCACTCGGGAGCCGGATATAAAGCCAATCACAAATCCACAGTGCTCCTCAGCCATCCCAACCTACATGGGATGTAATAGGCAGTATTACAAGAACACAGTAACAGAAAAATCAGCCCATGTAAAAAGGTCCTAGAGATGACCCCTCCTGCCAAAAAACCACGCTTGAAAAGAGCAGAACTTCCACAGTATGTGCATCAAACAAGATGCTGTAATTCTTAGGTGTAAACTGCCTGGAGATTCGCCTGTTTCCAAGGATACGAGGTGTATTTCACCACAGCTCTTGAAGATGTAGCTATTTCTTCCTAAGCAACGCCCTTCCAGCACTTTCCCTCTTTAGCCCCTGCTCTTCACTGGCCGCCTCATTCCCATACCAATTGCTCACAGGTACAGCGGGTCTGGCTTTCTGATTGTGAGAGTCTCAGGCAATGACCAAAGTCAGCCTTGCCGCCAGCTATTACCACCAGCAAGGGACAGCTTGTTCTTGAGACAGACCTCACTCCCAGACCTTTTATTTACTTTCAAGACCTGGGAAGCCAGTACTTATTGAGGGTGGTTTTTTAACTTTCCCATAGCGGGCTGGATTGATGGCTCAGCAGTTAAGAGGTCCGGTTGCTGCTCTTCCGGAGGACCCACATTCCATTCTCAGCACCCACACGGCGGATCATAACCACCTGTCTCTTCAGTTCCAGGGAACTTAATGCCCTCTACTGGCTTCTGTTGGTACCAGGAATATACTGTACATGTAATCAAAGTGTTACTGTGTTCCTTCAACTATAAATATCATTTATCTACTTTCTAGATGACTATAGAACTATAAAATTACCATAGGAAAATGGGAAGAGCAATCTACAATTCAACCATCTTCAATTCTGCCTCAAGATGAAAAGACAAGCACAGGTAGAGATGTCTCAATTGTCTGTAGTACAATTCAAACCCTTTACCCGCTACAAGATCAAAGAGTTCAATCCAACTGATGTTAAGAAACTGTCAGAATAGCTGAATCGAGGTGGGCATGAGAGGTCAGACCTTCAATGAAGGTCTTCTCTTGCCCTAGAACATGCAGCACACAGACGCGCTCTCCACTCACCCCACACCGTCACTTACTGCTGCTTTGGTGTAGTTCCCAGTGGCCAAGGAGCCGGCAGAGCTCATTTCCGCAATCAGCAGGCATGCTCGATGTAAAGGCAGGCCCACTTCCTGCAAGCCTTTCACAACGCCTGAGCCTGGCACCACATGGGCATTTACTACATCTGCCCAGGAAGCTATTTTAAAGATGCCACCTAAGAAGGAATAAAAAAGATATTTGCTGTGATTGAAAGGACAAAAATGAAGTAATTGCTTGCAATAGTTAAATTTCTTAGCCAGGCAGTTGTGTACACCTTTAATCCCAGCACTTGGGAGGCAGAGGCAGGTGAATCTCTCTGAACTCTAGGCCAGCCTGGTCTACAAAGAGTTCCAAGACAGCCAAGACTATTACAAAGAAATCCTGTCTCAAAAAACAAAACCAACCAAACAAAAAAAGATATTTGCTAATTTTCAAACATAAATCTATAACCCTTTGCCCAACCAACTATAAAAAGCTAAAGAGTTGACTCAGTGGACCCATCTGTAGCTCCGTCTGTACTATGCAGCTGCCACCTGACAGCTGGGTGAGAGGTCAGGAAAAATTCTTGCTGCTGTCCTGGTTTACGCTGATGGGCTGTTTCTTCTTTGTAGATTGAAGCTTGTGACTACCAATAAAGCTTATGCCATTAGAAGTTCTATGAAGGTAGACATTCCCAGAGTACAAGCATAGTGACACCCTCAAATTCTCTTGAAGATGAAATTTTCACTCTAGAGAGATTTCTCAGCAACTTTACCCTCTACAGGTTCCTTGGCTTTTCCAATCTTAAGAGGCAACTGCACACATTTTTTGTTTTTTTTTTGAGATAGGGTTTCTCTGTGCAGCTTTGGAGCCTGTCCTAGAACTCAGCTATAGACCAGGCTGGCCTCGAACTCACAGCCTCCTGAGTGCTGGGATGAAAGGTGTGTGCCACCACTGGCCAGCCTGTTTGTTTTTTTTTTTTGTTTTATTATGTATACAACATTCCATGTATGCCCATACACCAGAAGAGGGTGCCAGATCTCATTACAGATGGTTATGAGCCATCATGTGGTTGCTGGAAATTGAACTCAGGACCTCTGGAAGAGCAATCAGTGCTCTTAACCTCTGAGCCATCTCTCCAGCCCGGCCAGCCTGTTTTTAAGAGCAGAAGTAAACAGTGAAAACAGGTATAGGATTAAGCATTTCCCAGGCCATAAGCTGCTCTGCCTGTCTGATATCTAAAAAATAAAAGTGTACTAACACTTTATGCTGCAAAAAATATTACTTTTCCATCCTTTCCTATATTGGCAATTTTTAGCTGGGCCAAATCTTGTTTTGCCTGCCCAGAACTAACACATACCCGTCCAACAGCAGTTCACCCAGTTTTTTTTTTTTTTAATTTTTTTTTTATTTAAAGGGAACTGACAGGGAATTTAGTCCAAGATGGCTAAAAAGATTTGAACTTTGGCCTTGCAGGAGCAGGAGTATTCCCCAGGGCAGCTAATACTGGAGTTTACACCCAGAGGTAGAGTAAAATTCCCTGCCTGAGAAACAAGTCAACAGAGAAAGCAGAATGGAGAACACAGCCGAGAGAGGGAAAGAAGCAATGTTGAAGGTGTCACCTCACTGCCTGGATTCGACTGCAACTTTGCCAGCTTGCTCCACTGCTGACTCCCCAGAGCCAATTCGCCTTCTCCCCCGTGGCCAGTCTATACTGAATTTCTGAACACACTTACCTTCATACTGCTTTTTTACTGTGTTTCCTATATCAGCAAACTTTCTGTCTTCAAATATTAAGAAGTCATGGCGTTTTGCCAGAGCTGCCAACTCCTCCATTACATCCAGAGTAAAATCATTCAGAATATCAACGTGAGTTTTGAGCATGCAGATGCTGGGCCCCAAGGTATCTGCTAGCTGCAGCAGCTCTCTGGCCTCTGATACATCAGCAGACAGACACAGATTGCTCTCCTTCTTCTGCATAAGCCTGAGAAGTTTTGAGGCAAGTGGGTGGACCCCGGGCAGCTCTGCTCGAGCACCAAAGCTGAGTTCTTTGCATGCTTTCTTCTCAGGAGGGGGAACGCCATTCTGATTAGCTGCTGCGAAAACATTCTCCTGAATAAACCTCTTCACGCTCCCAACCATCTCAGCATCAATTTTTTTCTGCTGCTCGAGAATCTCCAGCATTTCAGACAACGTGCACACAGAGTGGAGACGGATCCCGCGAGCCTGCAGCTTGTCCTTGCCACCCTGCTCACGGTCTAGCAGCACAATGGCATCAGTCACCTTCAGGCCCTCCTTCTGAAGAACTTCAACAGTTTCCAAAACACTGGCCCCACTGGTGACGACATCCTCAATGATCAGGCAGGTTTGCCCCGGATTAATCTCTCCTTCTACAAGACGCTTGGTACCTGAAACGGAAAAGTTTCAGTTGAAAGAAATATGTAAAATGTTTCAGCTATCTCAAGACATATCTGGGCTTACGCTTACTGTGTACTTACAAAGAGTTACAATTCTTTAAATAAGTTACTTTCTGTTGATTTTTCAGTGTGCCACACTGCTTCATTCAGTATCCTCTGTATCTCCAAATTACCAATTCTATAGAGAATGTTACAGTAAAACTGACAGTTATCTTACAATGTAAATAAAATCATTTTTCTGAACAAACGAGGAATTTCTTAAAGACCACTTATAATGAAGAAGAGAATAAGTCAGTATCATCAATAAAATCATTCTTTCCCATCAATATTGATTACAAGTTTATCACTCATGATCAACTGGCAATTTAAAGTCAGGTGTGGCACATGCCTATTATGTTCATACTCGAAAGGGCTGCTAGAGCCTTACCATCAGCACGCGGTCAGCCAGGGGTGTGGGTGTGGGTGTGGGTGTGGGTGTGTGGTTCACGCGTCTGGTGAAACCCTGCCTCAAACAAACAAAATAGGGGCCAAGGAGATGGCCCAGTGGTTAAGAACACGGACTGCTCTTACAGAGAACCTGGTTTGGTTCCCAGTACCCACACAACTGCTCACAACTATTTGTAACTGCGGTTCCAGGGAATCTAATACTCCCATTTAGCCTCTGCTGGCAGCATATGCATACACTCACACAGGCAAAACACTCAAACTAATTTAGATGGGAAACATTTCACCACTTTTTGGACACCATAACCACAATTATATAATGAGACTTCTCTACCCTTAAGCCCCACTATAATCCACAAATTGTTAAGTAACTCGGGCTCTTCTTGGCTTCATGTTCATTTTTGACACTCAATTTTATATTTTCTACTCCCTATTATTTTGAAACAAAATAAGCATGGGAATCATTTTTTTCCCATCATTCCCATTTCTTTTCTCCTCACCCTTTCTTGACAAATGGCAGGTTTCACTAAGTCTAAGACTGACATAAGACAGAATACTTGCAGTTTTGTGAACACAGGAGGAAACAGATACATTCCTCATGGGCAGTTAATTTGTTTTTAGCTTTAAAATAGAATCAGAAAGTCACCACTTAACCCATGGCTAATAAGTACACCCTCATTCCTTCCCCTCACAAAGCTGTGTGGGGCACATGTGTGGAGGTCAAGGGACCTGCAGCAGTGGTTCTCTCCTTCCCGCATGGGACCCAGCGCCCATACTCGGGTCACCAGAGTTAGCTGCAGGTTCCTCTACCTGGTGAGCTATCTCTCTCAACTCTCACAATTTTATTTTTTTATTTTTTTGGTTTTTCGAGACAGGGTTTCTCTGTGGTTTTGGAGCCTGTCCTGGAACTAGCTCTGTAGAGCAGGCTGGTCTCGAACTCACAGAGATCCGACTGCCTCTGCCTCCCAAGTGCTGGGATTAAAGGCGTGCGCCACCACCGCCCAGCAACTCTCACAATTTTAGAAGCAAATCTGATACTACAGTTTATCTTAAAAGATGTCTTTTAAAACTAACAAAGTATTACCAAATCAATATAAACAAGCAAAAATCCCATTAATTTTTGAATATCATTAAGTATCAACTCCAGTCCTGATATTTTTAGGTTGATTTTTCAGATTTTAAAGTAAACTACTTGATACTCTACTGTTATGGACCCCAACAAAAAATATGTTCCCAAGGGGTCTGAGTTTCCTAAGAGAAATCTTCTTCACGACTGCATGCATTTAAATATAAATATACCTAGAAGTACGTGTTCTTACAACATTTTGCTGATGAGGGAAGGGCCAATACAAAGGTCAGGGTTCACCAAGCACTCTCCCCAGTCAACACAAAGCTTTTCAGAATTACTACAGGAAGGACGTCATCAGGCCTCTGAGGAGCTCTAGTAATCACCGGCCCGAAAGAGAACAAACCCCTAGCAGGTTACACATTAACTTGAGGCTTATGCTATTTTCCTTTTACCATAATCCTTTGTTTCTTTCCTTCTGATGAGCATGGGAATCTGATTGGTTGAACAGATAACTGTAGCTAGTGGCAACGCTGTGTAAGGAACTCCACACACACTGTCAAAACTGATCTCTGCATTTTTTGCCGTTTGGAATAAAATGTCTGCAACCTGTAAAAAAGGAACACAAACTTCCCATTATTACTACTACTTAGAATGCTATATGTGCACATAGCAGCATGACGACAGAGAACACACAAACTTCCACTCTTACCTCTTAGAATGCTATTTGAGTTGTGCAATAGCCTAACAATAGAGATGGAAATAAAGCCCCCAGGGAGTTTTTTTTTTTTTTAAATCAAATCCTAAGATATAAGTAGACTAATTGTAACAATTCACTGAGTATCTTAGCTCAGGAGAGAAGATATTAAGCAACTGATTTAGACCCATCACAATAATCTCGAAACCTGGCATGCAAACATAAACATGAACCCATTCAGCTAGATTCAGGATGACCTCTGAGGGCAACGTGATGTGGCTGACCTGAAGACCAAGGACACTTCCCAGACTCCCATTTTGCCTTGACTCTCTAAAAGCACAGCTGGTTCTATTTTCTGAAAGAAGCCTTCAATGAACACTTTCCTAAGTATAGAGCCTACTGAGTGAAATACATTTTGTCTTTTCTACATAAACCATTCATATGGGGGAGGGGATTTCAAGACAGGGTTTCTCTGTGCAGCTCTAGCTGCCCTGGACTGTGTGGACCAAGCTGGCCTCCATCTCAGAGAGCCGTCTGCCTCTGCCTCCCAAGAGCTGCTGGTATTAAACTCAAGCGCCACCACACCCGACCAAATCAACGTCTTAATTTCAGAATGCATCCTCCCATCCAACACTATCTTAGAGCTGTTCATAAACCAAGTTAGCTTTTCACAATATTTTATTCTTATGCTATCCATCACTTACACTTGGGGGAATGAGCAGCTGTGTGTTTTGTAGATTCTCAAAACTGGACCTAAACTCAAGTTGATTTCCCTGCCTCAACCTCCCACGTGCTTCTTTCTTGTGTTTTTAAAATTCTGTCATCATTTTTAAGTTGCAAAGTGTGCAATTTCTAGTACTAAAATCCAGAAGATATAGAGAATGTTTTCATTACCTATAATGAATGTGGGAAGGCGGCAGGTGTGGGTAGTCCACACCTGGCCTGGTTACTCACAACCCAGGACCTGATCCCCACTAACACACAAGCACGCACACAAATGCTAGATAGATTATGAAAACTGAAAATTTAATGCTCCCCCCCCCAATTTCACTTTGTACACAGAAATATTACATGCAATAATATGCAATACATATTTCCTCCTGTGGGCTTTTACTGATCTGTCATGCTTCTATACATGAAACTAAACTGATTTATATTTACATTAATTGAAATTTTTTGTTGTTGCTTTGTGTTTCAAGACAGGGTTTCTCTGTGAAACAGTCCTGGCTGCATGGGCTCACTATGTAGACCAGGCTGGCCTTGAACTCACAGAGATCTGCCTAACTCTGCCTCCCAATTGCTGGGATTAAAGGCATGTGCCACTGCCCGGCTTAATTGAAATTTAAGCGTACCAAGTTAAAAAAAAAAAACAAAAAAACAACAACTCACGATCTTAAGTCTGCTAGAGATTCTCTGGCACTATCATTTGTTTGGGCAAATACCTAAAACCTAAGTCTGCAATCATGGAGTATAGGAAATTTTGGAAATTTCTCTTTTAGTCAGATAAATATCATTTTCCTCCGACTGTTTATGAGTACATCAATTATTATTTATTATCAGGAAGTTAGAAGCATGCATACAATCTATTACTTTTCTGGGGGGCGAACATACCGAGAACACCTATACACATAAACTTCTTTTAAACTTAAAATGCTCATGAGAAAGTTCTCGGTAATACGGTTTCTCTGCACCAATGAGACACACCATTTCAAGATTCCTGAACGGCCGGACAGTGGTGGTACATGCCTTTAACCCCAGCACTCAGAAAGCAGAGACAGACGGATGGACCTCGGTGATTTTGAGCCGAGCCAGGTCTACAGAGTTCCAGGACTGCCTCCAGCTCCTCAGTGCTATCTTAACAATCCTGGTAGGCAAATGGACTCATCCAGCACAGCTGTTTTCTGCCTAGCCCGACCACCTGAATTTAATCTCTCAGCCCTCACGACACAGGGAGAGAACACACTCCTTGTTTCTGACCCTCACAAGAGTACCACGGCCCGTGCACGCCCGCGCACACACACATGCAATAAATAAACCTAATATAGTCTTCACGGTACTCAATCTTCACACGAAGTGAGTAGCAACACTTCCACCCATCTACTCAGAGGACATCTGCAGATCAGCGGGCGGCTTGTTACGCTAGAAATGCATTATTTGACCGCCGACGTTGCGGCGACTCATATATAACCCGTTCACGGTTTGAGAAGCACCGGGTTAGAAAACTCTAACGTGTGCAGTTTACCCCTAGCAACCAAATAAATACATTAAATAAAAAATCTGCCCTCCTGGCATCCACCATGTGGCTTTAATTTCTTGCTACTGGCCATATACTACTAAATTGAATCCTTCGGCAGCTACTAATTTCTCCACCCGCCCGCCCTTTCCTCCCCCCCCCCAATTCTCACTTTCTGGGGGTTAGGTACACAGAACTCACTCAAGAACTTCTCCGCCTGTCAGAGCCCCACAGCATTTTCCGACTCCCGCAAAACACGTGTCGCATGGGTCGGTCAAGAACAAGGTCCCCAAGAGCCCGACCGACGGCTGCCGGCTTCCGTGCTCCTCCACTGACTCTCCAGACCAGCAGGAGGGTGGGTCTGCCTGCCTGGTCCGTGGGTTCTCCCTCGTCCCCCAACTCCGGCCACACCCGCCACCTCCCGTTCTCCTTTCCCGCCACCCGGAGCCATCCTGTCCCTCTGGGCTGGCACCTGACTGAGGAGTCGCGGGCGGGACACGATGCCCCGCAGGTCGATGTAGACAGGGGAGGTGAGCCCGCTCTTGAGCACAAAGCTCCCGAACTTGAAAGCCTGCACGTCGTACAGCTCGGTGACCAAGAGGCCCAGAGCTTCGCTGGCGACCGCCATTCCCGCGCGCTCAGTTCGCTCTGGAAGCCCAGCAGCTCGGGGTCCGTGACGTCACCCAGAAGCCCCGCCTTTTCCGCCGCCCTTTCCGGCCTGGACTGCGGGGGTCTGTGCTTGTGCTAGCTGCTTCCTGGTTGGGGCGCTGTGCTTTTAATATCTGCAAGCTGGATTGCTGCTTAGCTTCTCCGAAGGGAGTCTGTAGGCCCTGCTGGTTTTTAAATTTTTTTAATTAATTTTTTTAAGCTTGGCGTTTCCTTGAGTCATTCTCTTACCATAAGTATTATAGCAATTATCTTATTGTTGTTAGCCACCACTTCCCTAAATTCTTCCAGAAAAAGTTCGCTATGACAGTGCTTGTGACTCTTCTTGAATTAACTTCACAACTGCTGGCGTGGGAGAGTTGCACAGATATTTGCACATAGAGCTAAATATAAAGCAGATCATTGTACACTCTGGTGCTGGCAAAGAAACTGCTTATTCAACCCTTACACCATCTGAAGTACTCAGGATAAAGACGGGTGGCAAGGGGGCTAGGGAGGATGAACTGACAGTGTCAGGCTGTCTGGAAGAATAATGTTGGGCAGTTCGAAAACCCAAACATAATTGGTTTACAAATCCCTTCGCTGGCTATGGTGGTGCAGTCCTGTAGCCCTAGCTACTTAAGAACCTGAAGCAGGAAGATTGCAAGTTCAAGGCTGACCTGAGTGACTAGTGAGACTCTATCAAAAATAATAATAATAATAATAATAATAATAATAAATAATTATAGTATAATAATATAAAATTTCCTTGACTATATTTGTCTTATTTTAATGAAAATACCCCCAATGGTACTTATCAAACCAATTCTGAGATTTAATTTCTGTAGTCTTCGTTTTTTTTTTTAAAGAGATTTTGCTGAACTGCCAGTGTGAAAATCTATATATTCCTGTGTTTGTTTTGTGTTTGAAACAAGGTTTCCCTGTGTGGTCTCAGCTGGACTACACTTTACTATGTAGACCAGACTGTCCTCAAACTCACAGAGGTCCATCTGCCTTCTCTATCTCCTGAGTGCTGGGATTAATGGCGTTCACCATCACATTTGTAAAACACATAGTTTCGACTTGAGAAACAACTGTCGAGGGCAGTAAAGCCTTGATTAAATAGACTTCAAATATTAAAACATTGTGTTCTTATTGCCAAATCAAAGCACGTTTCACCTTTGGGTGCTGCTAATTGACAGAGAACCGTAGCGTCACCTCCTCCCCACCTGTGCGGCACAGGGAGCCTTTGAAAGCCTAATCAGGCCTATGTGGGTCCTCCCAGATGGTTGGACTCCTGCCAGCAGGCATAAACCTGTGCGATCCAGCGGGAGGCCGTTCTCTCCTTCACTGTGCAGTCCTGTGGATCAAACTCAGGTTCTCAGCCTTGGCAACAAGCATTGTTGTCTGTTGGGCAATCTTGCTGGTTTACTAACGGGATTTTTTTTTAAAGTTTCCCAAAAGCTTTCAAATATTTGGGAAGAAGAGAGAGAAAAATTCCTCGGGGGGGGGGAGGGGGAGGGGGCAAAGGACAGGAGTTTTAGTTAGAAAAAAAAAGTCAAGAGCCAGTGAGCTGGCTCGGTGGGCGAAGGGACTTGTTACCAAGCCTGATGACCTGAGTTCCATATCCTGGACCCACATGGTGGAGAGAATCAGCTCCTATAGATTGTCTTCTCACACACACAGACACTGTGGCTCAAACACACACACACACACACACACACACACACACAGAAATAGATACAATAAGATTTTTAAGGGGGAGGAGACTAAAAATAGTATCTTCAGTATATTATATTTATAGGAATGCATAACATGTGAAATGTACATTTTGAAACTTCATCCACAACTTATAACGTGTACTGCAGTAATCATAACAAGACAGCAGGTCGGCACTTTACAACATTACACGGAAGGGACCCGACTTACAAATAAAATATTTACAACCTACCTTTACAAAACAACATTGTGTACATACAAAATGAATAACTGCAGGAAGATTTAAAATAATAAAACAACCAAAACCCCAAACCCCAGAAGATACACTTAAGGCAGACCAGCAAGACACTGAAATAATTAAGGCTGTGGAATTCTTCTGCACCTTGAAAATATAGAGCTATTTACCAATACTGCGGAGTGATTTTGAATCAACTGTCACAAGCCTGGTGGAAGCAGGTACTTATATGTATATGTGTAATGGTCCCTATGGGGAAACCTGTCCGCTTATGAATAAGGCCTTTTAGCTGAATGGCCAGAGGAACCCACCACAAATTCCCAAAAGACTTTGGGGGAAGGGATCACTCAAAACCATGAAGTGTGGGCACGGTTTGCAAATCAGATATTAAAATTCAAATATAGGTTGGGCATGATGGTGTATGCCTTTAATCTCAGCACTTGGGAGGCAGAGGCAGGAAGGTCTCTGGCCAGCCTGGCCTACAGAGTGAGTTCCAGGATAGCCAGGACTACACAGAGGGACCTTGCCTCAAAACAACAACAGCAAAAATAAAACAACAACAAAAACAAACCACACACACACACACGAATTCAAATATAGAATTCTGAGTAAACAGAATCACATAAATAATGGTCCCAATGTGTTTCATAATTTGTTCGTTTGGCCATATGGACTTCGAAAGACATCAAATTAGTCCCCATGTGAATAGACTTCTCCACATCTTATCCCTAATGGTTTTGAATGGTCCTAAATGGTTTTCCAGTAGAAAAACTGACCCACCTGGGCTGCCTGCAAATGGATAGATTTCTGCATATGAGCAATCACATATACATACATATTATACACTATATACATGTACAGATGTACATATATCCATATTTGCCAACAGTTTGCCCTTAACTGCTGCTATTCTCTGCATAAATAGCATTCTCAAGGGTGTGTTTAGTTTTTCACAGTCTTCCTGTTTGTCCCTTTTCCAGTTTTTTTTTACTTCCTCACAGTAGTCTGAAGTTTGGCAGAAACAGAAGTAAAAGCACCAGGGGTAAAAAAATAAAAACAAAAGAAATTGAACACGGAGGTGATAGTTATGGCTTAAGTTAGTAGGAGAAGACAAATGCTTTGTTAACTTCAGGTTCATAGCCACGGTCTTTGAGGTCACAGTAATGGTCTCCAGGGACTCCAGGATTCGAACTTAGTTCTTAATGGAAGCGGGAAAACCTCCTCTCCCTGGACTGGCAAATTGGCTTGGTTAAATTAATTCTCAGGAATTCCAAGACTTGCTATTTACATGTTTTCTTGCTCTTCCCCGTTCGCTGAAGGAGGTTTATCTGACTAAACTGTTAGGTTGGTCATTTGGATAAAAACGAAACCTGACCACAGTTTGGAATTTCTTAACAAACAGACTGATAAGAAAAGACAATAGCCTAGGAGCGCTAATTTTAGGCTTTTAATTAATATCTTTTAAAGATTAAAGCACTGTAGTAGAATGACTATATTCTCCTATAACTTCAACCTATATTAAAAAATAAGAGAAAATGTCTTTCATAAAAAAATGTGGCCATATAATATTTCTGTACTCTATTTCCATATAGATTTTTCATGAAAAACATTTCCTATCAAAGCATCTAAGTTTCTGGACAAATTCCAGCCCCTCTGAGCTCTTTAGAATGAATGATGATGAGAGCCTTGTGGTTTTCAGAAAATGACTATCATAGTACCTTCTTTTCTGTTGGCGAACTCCATGTGAGCTTTGCCTTTAGCCTATCCTGGCTGTAATAATTCCTCCCCTAAAGGTATTTAGGTTTTTAAATAGAAAAGAAAACTCATGAGGTGCTTTTTACAAATAAATCTCTCGAAAGCTTGTAGATGCTTGCCTCATCCAGACTCCATTGGAATGTTACCCAGGCAACAAAGGAGCACGGTCTACATTCCTCAAAACTCACCCAGTACAATTCATGGGCTGCCGTAGGAGGTGATGTGCGGGTACCATGCCTACTACAGAGACCCTTTGTGTTCAGTGTATTTCCCCTCTCTTGGGACTAGAGGAGAGAGTTTCATTTAACATAGAAAAATAACCACTGTTTACTTTGTATCGCATTTTCTCCCTCATATTTTCACAGATACATTTTTTCCAAGTTCTTCCAGATAGTCATGAAAAAAGAAAGTAACGAGTGACTCCCAGGCATGGAGGTTTGGCAACGAGAGAAGATTAGTCTCGAAAGCCCAGAGCCTAAGCTCTCCTTCTCTAAGTCCCATCCATCTTCTCCCTACCCCCTTGCAAACCACTTGCCTTTTCTAGAAGATTCTTGTGAGACTCTAAAGAAACAAATTGGGACATGGGAGGGTGTTCGATCCTCACATCTGCCCTCCCGGTGAGGAAAGTAACTGTTTGGGTTCTTCACACAGTTTTTCTATATAGCTTGGGAAGAGAGGGAAGGGCTGGCTGTCTTGGAAGGCGTCAGATTCTCATGTCTACCATAAGAAATACTGGAGAAAACGGCTTATGGACCTTCATGTCCTCAGCAGCTCTCCTAATCTTTTCTGTAGAGAAGCTCTTAAAGGGTGGAGATTATAAAATGAGACCAAATAACATGTAGACGAGGAGCACCTGGAACTTCCAATAAAAAGCAATCGACAGCGTTTAACCTCGTGAGTTTGTAAATGGAATCTGAAGATAAGACTGTGGGAAACTGGAATGTTCAAAGTTATTGTTAATAAAATTCTACCACTGGCAGTGTGTAGCACTTTAAGGAAATCAAAAATATTTTATAGATGTGTCAGCTAGGACATCTTCCTCAACATTCTTAAGAGATGAATGTTCTCTCTCCATCTCCCCAAATTCTATCTTATCAATGGGAACATGGGGCAGAAACAAGAAAGAACGAAATTTGGGATAGCTGAGATCGGTACTCAAAAACACCTGGTCCCGCCCTACATTCAGATGTTTTCGCTTAAAAGATATCTTAAACCTAAGGAAAAAATACTGCAGCATCAGCAAATCCAAATGCAATCGGATGTCTTCACTCCCCACCGCCCCTCCAAAAGGCACTACTATCTGTAAAGGCTTTGCAAAGCACAAAGCTGGGAGGCCAGCTTTCCCCTCGGCCTCCTCCACCCCCACTCAGGTTGACAGTGGCTGGGAGAGACCTGCAGGATACATCACACATCACAAAGTTGTTCTTAGCAGTTTTTACCACATTCAGGTCTAAGTGGAGAGAAATCTGCTTCATTTGAAGCGAATGTAAAAGGCGCAACACATTATTAGATTTCTCATCAGGATCGTGGGTTGGCCCTGATCTTTCCCATCACTCTGTACCCCACCCTTTTAACATAAAACCAAGGAGCTAAAAATGATGAATACACGCCAGACGAGGAACCTGGGGGCTGGCAGTTCACTCAGTAAGAACAACTGGGATGGTGGTAGGGGTGGGAGATTTTCTCTCCTCTCCCCTCTTCTTAGTAACAAACCACCCTGCCAAAACAGGTGCAGGAGCGGGGCTCCCGGTTCTTCTTTATTTCCTAGCCCCCTCAATGGGATTGTTCCTAATTCCCAGCTTGTTAGGGAGAATTATTGAGCAGAAACCATCTTGTTCCCTGTTGGAGGGACCAGGTGCTTTTGTGGCTAGGGACCTCCCTGTTCATTTCAGTCCTCAAATAGAAAGTGTGTCCCCTCTCTCTCTCACGACCTCGCTGACACTTGCCCTGTTCTAACGGCTGTATTTGGGCTGCCCCTCATCCTTTCCTGTCTTCCCTGTGTACTCGAGACGACTTCATGCAGCTCCACATCTGGACCACCCCAACCCTGACACAAGCGTGCTGTGAAAACTTTGGCTCTGCCTAGCATTCTGTCACCTCACAACGTGCGTTCAATATGGCCTTTCTGTGGCATCTGAACGTCACTGTCCTGGGCTCTTTTCCTCCCTAGCAGAAACTCAGCCAGTCATAACAATCCTAAGTGACGCCACAAGAAGCCCCTCTCTCAAGGCAGCCATAATGGACAGAACAGACCTGGCCATGTCACTTTTTGGGTCTCTGGAGTCCTCAGAGGCTGCACTTTATCCCACAGCAAGCCCTCTGGGCCCAGGCCTTCCTCCCTCATGCTACACTTCATCATAAAGACTTTAGTAAGCATGTTTTAAATACCATAGCATATGCTTTTATATGTGTGTATACATCATGGTTTAGGTGAAGAATGTGGAGGGTTAGCAAGCTCTGTGGGAGTGAGGCTTGATGACCCAGGGCCACCCGAAGACCAGGAAACTATACAGTCAGAGTCGGTTTCCACATATTTGGTTAATCCCCAAAGTACTAGGTACTAGCTAATCTTATTGCTTTTGCTTTCCACTAATTTATTACTCTATAATCTTGGATGAGATGAGATGAGATGGAGGGTGGGTGATGAGTAATTTGGCTTTGAAACCAATGGGGGTGGGTGGAAAAATGAGTATTTTAATTCTCTATTTCCATCATGGGAATACGTGTTTTTATACAAAAAGTTCAGACTGTTCCCATCATTTCTTCTTGAAATAGTTAAAACAGTTTTGCAGCTTCCTTTCCCTCCCCAGATTCTCCGATTGCACTTTGTGCTACACGATTTCGGGTTCTCAATCCCTCTAGCAGGAGAGACACGAGGACATGAAGCCTGCTTTACACAAACACTTGAGTTATATTTTTAGAATATTATTTGCATAAAAACATTTTTAAAAACACACTCTAGAAAACAAAGGGTGGATCATGTACAAACACAAAGTAACAAAAACTCCCCCACCCCCTCCAACAACAACAAAAAAAAACAACAACAAACAAACAAAAAACCAAACCAAAACCCATGAAGTGCCCTGGTTAATTTGTTTTCCCTCCAGAGGGCACCGGGCAGTGAATAATTGTGTATGGAGAAAGCAGCATTGGCCTCGAATGCAGTTAATCCTTTTAGTCCAGAGACGTTGGTGGCTGTGTGGTGTTAGGTATTGCTATCCCAGTTAAGAACCCATGCTGTGTTAGAGTGCTGGGTCGGGCTTTGCTCCATGGCTTGAGAAAGGACTTAGGACTAGCCTTTAAAAGGCTTATATGGCTGCCTCCTTTTGGTAAGCACCCCGAAGCTTCATGAGGGGTTAGGAATAAAGCAAGCTAACTTTCAGGAAACCGTATTCTACAGCTGTGTGACCAGAAAGAACTGCTACGTGGTGCACAGGAGCTGTAGGAAAAGTTTCTATGTGCCCTTTTGTATGGACTCGTGATTTCCATCTACCTACGTCAGGCCTGGTGTGGACATAAAAAACAACCCCCCAACTCTTACTAGATTTGGACCTATTTCCCGGCTTTCCCACAGGAAGAACTCTGAGCGATCAGAGAGTTCAGGGGGAACTTTTGATAAACAGAACCTCTCTTACTCAAACAACCCATGATGGAGGGGGACAATATCTCATTCACAGATCTCAAAAGGGTCACATTGCTTTCTCTTAATACACAGGTTCTGATAAAAGATTTCTATACAAGATTTATAAAATGCTCTAAAAAACTTGTCGTCTAATTGTGCTTAGTCAAAATAATGCAATGCTTCGGTAAATAAATTACTGTCTTAACGGGAGCACTCAAAGTTACCTAGGATTGATTTCATATAGAACTCTATATTATAAAACTCTGAAACCTGAATGGGATCTAGTATACTGTATGTGTATATGTATCCTGTTAAGAAACTATATCTAAGCCATCTAAAGCAGAATAGTTGACATCTCTGTTAAATAGAACTTTTAGCGTAAATTTTCAATGGAGTCAGAAACCGACTATCCTCCTCACGGTGTGGTAGACGGCTTGCCCACTTAACCACCCATTTTGGAATGTACAATTAACATTTTCTACTGACTACTATCTTGTCAGCCTTGCCCTTCCTCTTTAATACTTCCTGCAGCTCTGCATGTTTACTTCTTCGGCAGAACCTTCTGGAATGCTCCTGGGATTAGGGTCACTCTTCTGCCACTCGGACCCCGCGGAACCACAGACAAGGTTTAAGGGAACCACCTCTTAATCCAGAGAACCACATGGAGTGAAATGATGAACACAGCTATTTACAGACACTTTCAGTCTTGCTTTGGTTCACATGGCACTTCTATGTGAAACCTCAGGGGCTGGGGGATGGCTAGGTCCCTTGGTTCACCCTATTGACGATGTAACTCTTGACATTGGGAATGGGCCGCACGTCGTTCTGGTGCTTGCGGCGCTCTATGAAGCAGGCCAGGCGGGAGGTGTCCAGGGGGATCTTGGAGTAGCTGCCATTGTGGGGCTGCAGCCACGGATGCTGCAGGCACGTGGCTGCCGTGGGCCGCCTCCGGAAGTCTTCCTGTAAGATGACATTGATGAAATCCCTGGCAGCGTTGCTCACGCCACAGAAGTACTCGTGAGGGAAGCTGAAATCCACCCTGCACACATTGATACAGGTCTCCTCTTTGCTCTCATCTAAGAAGGGGGAGACCCCACTAAGCATGACATACGTCAGAACCCCGATGCTCCAGATGTCTGTACTCAGGGAGACAGGGATGCCTTGGATCACTTCTGGGGCAGCGAATTCCGGATTCCCCAGCAGATGGTGGATGTGGAAGTGGCCTGAGATCTGGACAGCATCTTCCAAGTCGATGAGCTTCACTCGAGGTACTGGGATCCGGAGGTCAATGAGCAAGTTTTCAGGCTACAGAAACCCAGGAAGGCAGGGAGAAAAGAGGCAAGATCAGGTCTTTGCGGACTACCAGGTGGACTCTGTTAGCTAAATAGGATTCTGCTGTTCTTCAGTAAGCTTGTGCATGTGGGATATTCCCTATGCAAAGGCAAAGGAGGCTTCAAAGCATGGCATTGAATTCGCTAAGCTCTGAGTTTCGGTGGTACTTTAGATAAGTTGTTTGGCAGTGAAAATTGTGCCTTTGGGGGAGGGGTACAGAGCTAACTGTGTATTTCTGGCTGGCCTGGAACTTACAGAGATCTACTACAGTCTCTGCCTCCTGACTGCTGGGCTTAAACGTTTAAGCCCCTGCACCCAGCCTATGCTTCCCCACCCTAGTGTTAAGGATCCAACCCAGGGCCTTAGGCATGCTGAGCAGGTGTTCTGCCACCAAGTCACACGTTATTCCAGAATAGCATGCCTTCTTATCCAACCTTTGTTTTTGTAATGAATCAAGAAAATAAATAGCCTTTTAAGAAAACAGAAGCTTTTCGTTAAAAACAAAATTTTCTGGTAAGTGGTGGCAGACGCCTTTAATCTTAGAACTTGGGAGGCAGAAGCAGGCAGATCTCTGAGTTCACGGCCATCCTGGTCTACAGAGTGAGTTTCAGGATGGCCAGGGCTAGAGAAACCCTATCTTGAAAGAACAACAACAACACAAAAACCAAACCAAGGAAAAAGAAAAAAAGATACAACTGTACATTCCTCAAGTTAGCCTCTGCTATTTTGCTGCAGCAGGTGCTGATTTCGCAATACCTTTATATCCAAGTGTGCCACCCTGCAGTTATGGAGGTACTGCAGAGCTTCCATGATGTCTCGGATATAGAAAGCTACTTTCTCTTCCATCAGCTCATCATGATTCATAAGGTAGTCCAAGAGTCGGCCATCATCCATCCTGAAAACAAGGAGGTTGGTAAAAGGCTGCTTGGGAGGAGACAGAGAATTGGCCCATGGAGAAAGCTTAAAAAGCTCTAAGATGTCTCTTAATGGAGGTTGGCATTACAACACACACGCGCGCGCGCGCGCGCACACACACACACACACACACACGTCATGGGATATTAGTTGAGGATGGGTTACATTGATTTATGCTGTGGAATATTTAATGATGCAAAGATGTGTTGCATTCTTTTAAGTTGCATTTGTTTAACTCTGTGAAGCTGTGTTACTTTGCCTGCTTAAAATACCAGATTGGTCTACTAGAGAGCTGAAGGGCCCATAGCTAGGCAGGAGAAAGGACAGGTGGGGTTGCTAGGTAGAGAGAATAGACAGAAGGAAAAAAAGAGAAGGGGGGGGCAAGAAAAGAAGGAGAAGAGGATGCCAGGGGTCAGCCACCCAGCCACCCAGCCAGCCATAGAGTAAGAAGGAAAGAAAGGTAAATAGAACAGAGAAAGGTGAAATCCCAGAAACAAAAGGTAGATGGGATAATTTAAGAAAAGCTGGCTAGAAATAACTCAAGCTAAGGCCGGCATTCATAAGAAAGAATAAGTCTCTGTGTGATTATTTGGGAGCTGGGTGGTAGCACTTCCCAGAGTAAAAGAATAAAAAAACCCAAAACCTAAAACTAACTAACTACACACATATTTCAGAACCCAAAGTGAATGCCATGTTAAGAATAGAATGAATCACATTACAAATGTATTAAGCTCACCAGAAATCCTTAGAACCTTGCTTACGGAATGTTGACTTTAAGGTCTAACTGGCTTTAAGGTTAGGATGAGGGGGAAAAATTGGTGCTTATAGTGAGCCTCATCTATGTTAAAAAGTATTTTCCTTTTTGACATTTTTAGATGGGAGAAATGTGAAGGAGGGTAAGTTTTGCCTTGGCATATTTGATTTCTTCTTAACTCCTTGGCCTTTCTGGACAGCTGGCCAAGTTCTAACCACTGCCTGGGAAAGTGGTAAGTGGAGCCAGTCGCGTGCAAATGTGACGTCTGCTTCTTCTACTTCCCAGATGGTGGCTGCAGATAATCATTTAATCTCTCTGTATTTTGGCTTCCCTGAAGCACACCATCTTTTAAAGTGGAAATAGCAACAGGACAGTGACATCAGTGACATCAACAACAAAATAAGATCTGCTTCCTTGTCAGCCTTGTACAAGAACCCAGCAGAGCAATGAGGAATTAACACCACCCTAGTGTAAGAAAGTGCTTATGGTAACTGAATGACAATGGCTGCTTTAGACTCAGGTTTGAGTACTTGGTCCCCAGTTGGTGTAATTGTTTGGGAAGGACTAGGAGGTGTGGCCTCTTTGGAGGAAGTGTATCGCTCTGTGTGGGCTTCGACAGTTTCAGAAGTCTACACCATTCCTAGATAGTTTTCTGCCTTGTGCATGTGGATCAAGAGGCGAGTTCTTAGCTACTGTTCTAGCATCGTCTGCCTGCTGCCACGCTCCCCACCATGCCGGTTATGAACTCCACCCTCTGAAATGGTAAGCCCCCCGAGAGACTCTTCCTTCTCTATGACGCCTTGCTCATGGTGTCTCATTCCAGCAATAGAGAAGTAACCAAGACCGTGCTCAGTAAACGGCAGCTATTTCCAGGCTCCCTGTGCCCTTTTGTAACAAGAAGTGATCAAACTCTTTAGGGAGCAATGAGTCATTTGAGACACATCTCAGGAAATGCCCACGTCAAGGAGTGTGAGCCGGGGTAAGAATAACTTCCAACCACATTTGAAACTTGCCTGACCGTTTTCATTTTCTCCTCTAGTTTGTTCCTTGCTGAGACTATTCTACTTTCTTGACAGGAGAAAAGGATGGAGACCCTGGAAAGTTCCCTACTTCCCTCTGACCTACTGGGTATGAAGTGGGAGAGAACAGGACAGACAGGGTGGCACTGGGTTCGCTACAGGCAACTCCCAGAGATACTTGGAGCAAACAAGGGGAACATTTACAGCAGCACTGCTCCAAGCCCCCAAAGCACCAGCCACCCCACCCATCTTGGAGCTCTTCGCTAGTCTTCATCCTTCCTAGACCAGGGAATCAAAATCTCAATTGCCTGGAGGAGGGTTCTACCAGCCATCCCTACTGACCATACAGGAGATCTACAGGCAGAGCAAGATTCAGGGCATGGTTCTTCTCAGGCCTTGCTTCTCACACATCTTCCCTGACGGTCACACACACCAAACAAAGACCTGTTGTATGTTCCTGTGGCTCTGTCTAATGTATGATCCCTAGCATCTCCCATGCTATATTTAAAGTATTATTTATCTCTTAGTCTTAACTGTTGGATTTATAGCCTCAGAGTTTTAAAGAGCTGTGTCTTTCTAAGGATATTTATTATCAAGAGAATCTGCCATTCCTGGAATGTCTTGGAGGGAGAAGTTCCACCCTGAAAGAATAGGGTAGTAGAGTGGGGTGCCATGACTATTGACTGAAGGACAAACTCCTGCCGTTCCAGCTCCACCCCGTCCACAGGCCTTCCTCCAGTAAACTCTTCTCAAGTGTCATCAAGCCCGAGAGTGCACAGTAGGAAGCAAATGAAATGTAAGTGAGAAACGAGTACAGATTACAGCCAGGGAAGGGAAATAAGTTCTGGCGCTCTATAGTACGGTGACTAGAGTTACCAATGTGAACTGTTAATGTATTTCAAATAGCTAGAGAAGAGGTTCTTTTTTTAAAATAAATGTTTTTGTTGCAAAGAAATGATGGATGTTTAAGGTGATGGATATGCTAATATCCTAATTTGATGATCACATCGTGTATACATGCAATGAAACACTGTACCTGATAAATATAAACAACCAAATAAACCTTAGAAAAATAAGAAAAAGTGGAGTGAGAAGATGTGGGTTCAGGGCCACACTCATCTGGACTTTTGTCGAGCTAGCGGTAAAGACCTTCTCTAGTCTCTATTCTTGGTTTTCTAGTCTGTAGAATAATACTACATTTACATACGACAGGAGGTGAAAGTCTTATGTAGCACTTTGTAAACCATAAAACATGGTGAAAATGTAACTCTTGTCCATAAATTGTGGGCAGTGGACTGCAGCAGATGGGGACTTCTTTAGAGATAAGACCCCTGTACTCACAGTTCCAATATCAGGATGTAGGACGTGGGGGACTCGTAGGTGTCATGGAGAGTGACATACTGGGGGTGCTGCAGGTGCTGAAGCAGGGCAGCCTCGTGGGCAGCCTGTTCCTTCTTCTTCATTTTCTTGCTCACAAATTTCACAGCAACGTCTTTGCGGGTAGCTTTGTGGATGCATTTCTTCACAATAGAGAACCGGCCTCTGCGAGACAAAAGGGGGGAAGGTTCCCCAACGTTCATCAGTTAGCAGGGGGTCATTTACCAGAATACGTTTACAGTGTGTGCATGCGTGTGTGTGTGTGTGTGTGCATGCTCAAGCATGTGTGTGTGCAGGTGTGTGTATGTGCTTGAGCATGCATGTGTGTGTATGCATGTATGTGAGTGCTCAAGCATGCGTGTGTGCATGTGTGTGTATGTGCTTGAGCAGGCATGTGTGTGTATGCATGTATGTGAGTGCTCAAGCATATGTGTGTGCATGTACATGTGTGCTTGAGCATGTGTGTGTGTGCTTGAACATGTGTGTATGAGTGTATGTGCTTGGGCATGCGTATGTATGTGTGTGTTTGTGTGTGGATGCATGTGCACATGCTTACTTAAATGGCCGAGACAGTAACATCATACAGGTTGAGTGTCCCTAATCCAAATATCTAAAGCCCAAAATGCTCTAAAATCTGACAGCTTCTGAATGCAGACATGAGATCACTGTGGGAAGTTTCATACCTGACTTCATGTTGTGGTGAGTGACGGTCAAATGCAGGTCCACCAGACATAGCACATAAAATTACTTTCAGGCAAAGGTGTGCATGAAATATGGATGAACTATTTCAGACTTGGGTCCCATGCTCAAGACACCCTGCTGTGTACATGTGCACATCCCCTCCCCCCATCAAGCAGTAGGAGAGATCTTTCTGGGGCTGGAGTCATAGCTCAAAGGTTAGGACCTGGGTTGGATTTCCAGCACCTAGTGCCCTCTTCCGGACTCTTCAGTCACAGGGCACACACGTGGTGTGCGTACATCCATGCAGGCACTTAATTATCCTCATGAAATAAAAACAAATACATCTGAAACAAAAAGAGAGACCTTTCCTTCTCAGACCGGTGATTTGGCTTAGTAGAGAAAGGCACCCACTTTCTGAAGCAATAAGCCTAACAGTCTGAGCTTGATGCCTAGAACTCACATAAAATCAGGAGAGCAGGGACCCCACAAATTGTCCTATGACCCCTACACATGGGCTGTGACATGTGTGCACACATCCCGCATAATATATACACATACACACTAAACATAATAAAATAAAAAGAAATCTTTCCTTTTGTACTTTTAATTATAACAATATTTTTTTTAAAGTCATCTCTTCTTCCTTAGCATCCTAGGGCTCTTTGAGATGCCAAAGTATCATTTTTAAAAGATTTATTGATTTATTATGTATACAGTGTTCTATCTGCATGTTTACCTGCACACCAAAAGAAGGCATCAGATATCATTATAGGTGATTATGAGCCTCCACGTGATTGCTGGGAATTGAACTCATGACCTCTGGAAGAGCAGTTAATGCTCTTAACCTCTGAGCCATCTCTACAGCCCCCCGAAGTAATATAATATTTTAGTCAAGATATTTTTATGCCATTTTGAGCATTACATAGAGGTGGGTTTCTTTTCTTTTCTAAGCAGAATATACTTCTGTACACAATGATGGAGCTGGGGAGATGGCTCAGTGGATAAGAGCACTGTTGTTCTTGCAGAACACCAGTGTTGAGTTCCCAGCACCCACAAGCTGGCTCATTCCTCTCCAAACCTCCAATTCCAGGAGCTCTAACACCCTCTTCTGGTCTCTGCAGGCACCAGCATGCATGTGGTGCACAGACATACATGCAGGCAAAATAGCCATGCAGACAAATAAAATTAATTTTAAAAAGAAAGTAAAATGAAACATTTTAAATTCCCCTTTATTTTTATTTTATATGTATAGCCAATTTGCCTACCTGTATGTCTGTGTACCAAATATGTGCAATGCTCCCAGAGGCCAGAAGAGAGTGTTAGAATCCTTGGGACTAGAGTTACAGATGGTTGTGAGCTGCCATGTAGGTGCTAGGAATTAAATCCATGTTCTCTAGAAGAGCAGCCAGTGCTCTTAGCCACTAAGCCTGAATACATAAAACTTTTCACAAAATTTTGTTATATTTTACCTACAGAGCAAGGCTGAGCAACTCCTTTGATCATAGGGCAATGAAATTAGAAGTGAATAACAAAATATAATTTAAAATCTCATACATATTAGAGCATTTTATGTAATTTCTACTCTATTGTAACTGGTTCAAAAATTAACCATAGTTGAAAAAAATACCTAAAAATAACAATGATAATAGAAATATCATATATCAAAACTTGGGACATACAGCTAAAATTACACTTTTTAGGAATATTTTGTGGCTTAAAAATCTCCAGACTTTCTTAGAAAATGTTGATGAGACCAGCTTCCAACTCAAGCAAAGAAAAAGAAAAGTAGAAAATTTTCAGGAATGCACTAGCTGTTTTCCAACCACAGAGAATTCTTCTACACAAGATAGAAAGAAACCCCAGCTGAGGCAACGTGACACACACCTTTAATCACAGCACTTAGGAGGTAGAGGCAGGCAGATCTCTGTGTGTTCAAGGTCAGCCTGGCTTATAGAGCTAATTCCAGGACAGTAAAGCCACACAAAGAAACCTTGTCTCAAAATTGAAAAAAATAACAAACAGAAAGACCAACAAAACCAAGTTGATCATTTTCCTGTTGTGAGGTAGCTGGTCTCCTTACCTGCCAATCTCGTTCAGTTCGGTGTAAGCAGAATCAAAATTTTCCTTCCAAGAAATGGTGGCACCATCAGCGGCTGCATCTTTGGGAGAGGGAGAATCCACAAGTGACATTATGAATGTCATATGAAAAGAAAGAAAAGCTTCATAAAGAAAATCCAGCATAATAACCTAAGGAAAATAGCCCATTCTTATGACTAAACTTGGAGGCCTCCCAGTGGGAAAAGGCCGTGACTCTCTGGAAAGTTATTTTTTAAATGTCTGAGGAGAACTGATACGGCAGAGGCAGACAGGCACTCTCTGTCATCTCCTCGAGCAAAGGGAGAACGTGGGACACGATCAGAAGCGTAGTTTCCTGGAAAGTTAGAGAAAACAGAAACGGGGAAGAAGAACACTTTGAAGGAGAAGTCAGTGAAGGTGAGGACCAGGGGAGGGTGCAGAGGGATTGAAAAAGCTGAGGGTCACGGAAGGAAAAAGGAAACGCCATGAGCAGAGCATGCCAGAGAGTTCTCTGCCTAGCACCAAAGTCCTCAGCCTTGGGCGAGTTCACCCTGGATACGGGATGACTGAACTTCAGCCATAATTGGTTCTTGTGTGAGATTTGGTAGTTCAGCTTGACCTTGTACGATGTGTTAATTGTCTTACACAGACACACACACACACACACAAGCATGCACACTCCTTGGGATTTGTATTGTCTGCTGGGAATTGGGTCTTAGAAGTAACATAACAAAAATGGTGGCCATCCCGAGCCACATTGAGCTGGTGGCTTGGAAAGAAGGGACCCATATTAGTAACTCAGTTTTTTTTTTTTTGTTTTTTTTTTTGGATTTTCGAGACAGGGTTTCCCTGTGGCTTTGGAGCCTGTCCTGGAACTAGCTCTGTAGACCAGGCTGGTCTCGAACTCACAGAGATCCGCCTGCCTCTGCCTAGTAACTCAGTTCTTAAGACTCCATACTGGTCCGTCACCTCAGCTCTCCCGAAACACGAGCTGGTGACATGCTCACAATGAATTCTGAGGACGTGTGGACCCAGGGTCAAGGTTTTCCAGAAAGTCACATGCCTGTGAGAACAAGTCAAGGCCATTGGCAGGCACCTGGCTGGGCTGACCATGACCTGCATTTCCAGAGAGTCCTGTGGGGACTCCAAACTTCCTTTAACCCACAGAGACACAGGTCTGCTGCATTTTAGGTATGGCGACACTCCCACCCTTTCCTGTCTTGTCCTCAGTACACGCGCCACATCTGTGTACTGCCTAAAGTGTCACCAATGGGTGTTTCTTCAGACCAGCAAGCTTCCTCCTTTAAAATGTCCACGGGACCAAGATGGGCAGAGAGCAAGGTGGGCAGAAGAAGAATCACACCGGTAATATCTATTTCTAGCTAGTTACATGTATGTCTTACTTTCAATTTTATGTAGATAAAATAGATCTATGTGGCAAACTAAATTCTGGAAAGGTGGGGCAAATAACATTTTATCTGATAGCAAAGTCCTTCACCCAGGTTACTTTGCTCCCTCTTTTAAGCTGTTTAGCACTATAGTCCTGTGTTCAACACATGCTGGCCAGAGGCACCCAGGGGAAAACAAACTTAGAATTCCCAAAAGGTCTCAGAGGAGGGCCAGAGCCAGAGAGCAGACTGGGACACAGGTCTCCTGCCTGTCCATCGAGGTTCCCCTGGGAAACCCCAGAAAGCCCAGGGTCAGCAATGGTGGTAGACCTCATGTTGGCTCCCATATATCTCCTGGAGACATTCCATCTGGTCTTTCAAAGGTGGCCGGATGGAAGCTGCCATGCAGCCCCAAGACCCCTCCCCATGGTATCAGAGATGCCAATGATTTTGCAACAGTGGTCCACTGCTGGCTAGCTGCCCTAGGCTTGCTGGGACTCACCGTACTCTGGAAGGCGCACAAACTCCGAGGCTTCACTGGGGAGGCTGATTCCCCAAGGGTTGCTGGCACTGACCCGGAACTGATAAGGGCATCCAGGACTAAGGTCTTCAATGACGAGGTAAGTGTCCAAGGTTGAAGCTACGGACTGCTGCCAGACCTGGGAACCTAGAGGGCAGTTCCAAGGAGAGGGAGGGGGAGTCAAAGAGACATTGTTTCAAAGACCTTCAGCAGCCAAAGATAGGAAAATGGACAGAACCAGTTCAAAGGACAGGATGGCCACTGTCGGGCTCTGAAAGTTTGCAGTCCAATGTGGGGGATTTTGGCCCCGTTTCCTAAATAACATCAAACAAAGGCTGTGCAAGAAGTTGGCCTGTGGACTCTATCCCTTCTCAAATGTGCAAGCTGAGGAGCTAGCACTGACTTTACGTGGGGATATGTGGCAGCGTGATTGGGCTGTAAGAAGATACAGCAAAGTGAGAGAAGACATGCCTCTGGAAATTGAAAGCAAAATGAACACATACAGGAGCATGTAAGAATGTAAAAATACTCCACGCATGGCATAATTCTCCCCTTTAACTCCAGCTAAAGTTCACAAAAACCGGGTTGAGAAGGAAGTACTAAGCAGTTTGTCTACGAGAGCTTAGCTTCTGAGCAAGCTATGAGCTGAACTTGGAAACACTGAAGCAGGTCCTCTGGCTCAGCAGTCACACCTGGGCTGGCCTGCACAGCCTGTGGCAGACAGCTCAAGGAAAGGCGGAACTGAAGAGTCTTATAATCTCACAGCTCCCGCTTAACAAGGAAAAAGGAAGGAAGAGCAAAGGTAACGATGGTGATGGAAAGCAAAGTAAAAAAATGATCTTAGGCAGGCAAGCTGGGCTTTCAGTCTAATTGGGTAATTTGTGATGTGGCTCGGAGCTGTGGTTGCGACAATCACAACTTCCTGGAAGTGCCTTTCTAAATGTATTATTATTTATTGTAATTTTACTATTATTGGGACAGGGTCTTACTATGTAGCTCTAGGTGACCTGGCTTGGCTTCGAACTCATGGAGAACCTGCCAGTACCTTCCAAGTGCTCAAAGGTGTGAGCCACCACATTTGGCTTAAACTAACTTCCTTCCTTCCTTCCTTCCTTCCTTCCTTCCTTCCTTCCTTCCTTCCTTCCTTCCTTCCTTCCTTCCTTCCTTCCT
>NC_022010.1:43290908-43292239 GCF_000317375.1 Microtus ochrogaster
TCCTTCCTTCCTTCCTTCCTTCCTTCCTTCCTTCCTTCCTTCTTCCCTCTCTCCTTTCTTTCCTCACAGTTAAAGATACATATGTATATACATGCTATAGATTCTATCTGGTGGTGGACAGATAGATGTCTGATCATCCTACCATGGTTTCTGTTCTAGGAGAAAAACCACAGACTCGTCAACTACAGAGGAGGGTCTAGTGGGAGCTTGCCCCTTACTAACTACAGTGTTGTGTTTCTTTACTCCTTAGCCTCTGTTAAATAGGCTCCATTGCGCCCATCTATGTGATTGAGCAGGGCGAGCAAGACAATGCAATGGAGACACATTGCCACCTAGTGGCTGGGTCAGGAAGGCCCCAGGGAGTTTCCATTTGGAACCGCTGGCTGCCGTAGCCCCGCCCCGGGGTGCGAGAGCCAGGCCAAGTGCGGTGAATAGGAAGCTATATGAAGTCTCAGGTTCACGACCCTGAGGCCCTCCTGAGAGGAAGCAAATTCAGAGAAAGAGCAACACACCTTCCTCGCGGTACTCCACAGTGTACCCCGAAATAGTGCAGTTCCCAGTGCTGGCCGGAGGCAGCCAGCGGAGGATGACGGAGGTGCAGCTCCTCTCCTGCGCGATGGGGCGGTTGGGGGCTGCGGGAACACCTGTGGAGACAGACAACGGGGCGGGGCTGCTCCTCAGAACTCGAGTAGCTCCATAGTCTCATGGAGCCCTGGAAACATGCCAAACTCGCCTCAAATCTGGCGCATAACCTTGTCCAAGCAGCGCTCCTGACTCCAGGCCCAAGGGAGGCCTAGGAGATGGGACCTGCTGCCTGGCAACCTCCTTCAATTAAACAGGAACCATGCTGAGGACTGGGGAAGGGCTCTTAGCAGGCATGCTTCTCTTCCCATTGGCCTGGGTTCTGCTTTAGAATTTGATGAGGTATCCTTTCTTCCCGAGTCTCAGGGTGCCCTGGCCATGTCCACTTAAAACAACCAATGTAAATTGTCCGAGGCAGGAATAGGGAAGGCAGAATGTGGGCAGCCAAGGCAGTGGGGAGAGAAGAGGTTGGAATCATTGCTTAATAGGAACAGATGATAAAAGAGGCATATGGAAGGGTGGTGGTGGTGGCCACAAACCAATGGGCATGTCCTCAATGCCACCGAACTCTCCACTTTAAAGTGGTTAAGATGCTAAGTTTTGTTATGTTTTGCTACAGTCAAGAATGCTTTAAAACAGATATAGATAGATAGATGGAGGGAGGGAGGGAGGAAGGAAGGGAGGGAGAGACAGAGGGGGGAGACAGAGAGAGAGAGAGAGAGAGAGAGAGAGAGAGAGAGAGAGAGAGA
>NC_022010.1:43292339-43337339 GCF_000317375.1 Microtus ochrogaster
GGGCACAGCATACCTTGCACCTTAACTGTAGCTGACGTGGATGCGGTTCCGTGGTCATTTGTTGCTATGCAGGTATAAATGCCGCTGTCTTGGGGCATCAGGTTGCAGATCTTGAGGGTGATTTCCCCAGAATCACTAGGACATTAAGTGCATCTCCTTCAGACAGTGAGGGGACAGTTGAGGGGCAGGTAAAATGCCACCTGCTTGGTCCAGGGTGTGCAGAGGCGAGAGCACATGCTTCCAGCTTACCTACTTCTACACCTTGCATCCATTGTCTTATGTGGGGAAATGTTTTTCTGGCTATTTTCACTGCCAAAATTTGTGTAAATAAGGAATAGAATAGGGATGGCATGATATATGAATTAGAAATAAATAAAATCCTGTAACCTACTGGTTTGCAATGCAATTATGAGTACTTTACACAAGTAACCTTGGGCTGAAATAGCTTCAATCTCATAAGTCGATAACAAATGATAAAAGAGATTCAATAATGAAAATGTGTGTGTATTTCAAATCTTACACATGGGATCCTTGAAAGCATTAAGTGGGTGTTGGGGACATGGCTCAGTGGGTATAGAGCGCTTGGTGAACAGCATGAGAAGAAGAGTTAATAACAAGCTGGGTGCAGCACGTGCCCGTGACCCCAGAACTGGGTGCTGGGTGGGTTGGGGAGCAGGCAGATCCAGAGGCTGCTGGCCAGCCAGTCCAACCAAAACAGTAAGTTCCAGGTGAAGAGCAAGAGGTAAAGACACTTGAGGTGGACCTCTGACCCCATGTGTACATGTCTAAGTGAGCACAACACACACACACACACACACACACACACACACACACACACACACACACACAGAACCTAAGTGGTAACTTTCTCACTTGCCCCAGAATGGCATTCAGAAACACCTCACAGAAGGAACTTCTCCGAAAGGGTTAATCCACAGGGAAGCCAGTCCACCCACTCTGTAGTGGATGGCTCTAGGAGGCTCATATGTTTAAATACTTGGTCCCTAGTTGGTGGAACTGCTAGGAAAGGATTAGGAGGCGGGGCCTTGTTGGAGGGGGTGTGTCACTGGGGGGGGTGTGGAGATTTCAAAAGCTTACACCAGGCCCCATCTCTCTGCTTGCTACTTGTGGATCAGATGTGAACTTTTAGCGACTGCTCCAGCCATGCCTACCTGCCTGCTGCTATGCTCCCTGCCACCATGGTCATGGATTCTAGTACCCTCTGGAAGGAAGTAGAGTTTCCAAATTGAGTTTTCATGAGCTTCAAATTGAATGCTTTCTTCTGTAAGTCTCATTGGTCATGATGTCTCTTCACAGTAATAGCAAAGTAACTAAGACAATATCCCTCGGGGTGGGACAGTGTTCTGAGATCTTCACGCTCTCTGCCAAACAACGACTCTCACACGGAACTGCTCAGGCCTATGATGTTTTATGGCCTGATCAGGCATCTCTTCTGGAAATACCAAAGAAGGCACCCTCACCTTTAACACACACACACGCACACACACACACACACACACGCACACTCACTCACAAACAAGCCAATCAAGGAAATGTGATTGATTCTAGGTATTTCTCTAAGCGGCAGGTGAGCCATTAGAGCTTGTTATTGCTTGTCTGCTGCACGCAGCAATGCAGGGATGCTCAGAATTCCTGTGGGGGTGGGGACAAGCCAGCAGAATGACTGGAGGCAGTCACCCAAACAGAATTTTAGTGGAGAAGAGCCTTACATTTTGGAATGTACCTTCCCCCCTTCTCATAAAGTAGTTCTTAGGTAAGGACCAAATCACATCCCTATCTCTACGCATCCTGGCGGGCATGAAGCATTCCAGGGTGTTCGTTAGCTTTCAGTACTTCTGACAGATCTCCCTGGGGCCCTTGGATAGACTGATCATCTAATAGGGTGATTATAAAGCAGGGGCCACAGAAGAATTTTATATCCATGGTTAAGGCTTGGCCTGTGATTTCAAGGACAATGCTTTATTTGTTTATTGTAGGTCCAGCACAGGAACAGACGGTTCCTGTTAGCCTCCAGGATGCCCACCTGGTACTGGGCAGCACACACAATGCATGCTGGCACCCACTAGAAGTTCGGGCTAAGGGGCCAGCTTCAGAGTGAACAGTTGAGGTCGTGCCTAAGACTTGAACACAGGGTGCTCCGGTGTGGGAGGCTGAGCCACCCGTGCCTTTAACTCAGTCTCTCTCCTAATCAAGGCCAAGTGTGGGATCCGGAATAAACTCGAGGAAGCGCCTTGGGGGTGACTTGTAATCCAGAGGGACTTTTACCCAGAATCCAGCCTCCACTGAGTGATCCACCTACCAGGAGGAGATGGTGGACGTGGCTGAACTGTTGTCAGTGTCTAGGATGTTCTGGTCCGGACCCTTCCAGATGATGGTGGGCTTCGGCCGCCCACAGACTCTGCACTGCAGTATCACCGTGTCTCCAAGCAAGCAGGTCACATCTACTAAGGGCACGAGGAATTCTGGAGCCACTGCAATTGAATAGATAAACATCGCTGTTACCACAACACGCTTAAAATAGTCATTTGAGACTGTGTTTTCACCCCCAGAGATGGGCATCATGGTTCAAAGTGACCCTCAGCCTACCACTGTCTGATCAGAGCGCATTTCTCTGTATGAGAAACTCACTACGTAGACCAGGCTGGTCGCAAACTCACTGAGATCCCCCTGCCTCTGCCTCTGAGTGCTGGGATTAAAGGTGTGTGCTGACACCACACCCACCTTTGTGCCCCCCTATTTTACAGCAAACTTAGAAACAAGAGTCCAGCAGTGGTGGCACACACCTTTAATCATAGCACTTGGGAGGCAGAGGCAGGCAGATCTCTGTGAGTTTGAGTCCAGCCTGGTCTACAGAGCTAGTTCCAGGGCAGCTAGGGCAGAGAAACCCTGTCTTCAAAAACCAAATAAAAAAAATTTAGAAACAGAACAAAAGAGGAAAAAGCTCCGTGATGGCATAGCGCAGAGGTGGCATTTAGGAACATTTCACTATGCAATCTTTGGGCTTTATACAAACACATTTTTATTTATTTAGTCAAATATATTGCATGCTGCCTGCTTTCATTTAATAGTTTGTCTTAATTCCCTCTCCTTATCTATAATACAGAAAAATACAGAAGCATATCGCCATTGCTTAAGCTCCCAACCTTAAAGCTAAGTAGAATTTATGTAGCCAGCCCCTACATTCTCAACTCTATCCCCTTTAAAAACTCACCTTCTTGGATGAAATTCGGATTTAAGATCTGAAAAACACACGAAAGAAGAGAAAATTACTTGAATCTTTACGACTAAGAGAAAAATCATAGGCTTTACTGAGTCATTTCAAGTACCGATTGTGGCAATGACATCAGGACCCCACCCTGTCCCTGTGGTGTTATGGATGACCACCATCACAGACACCCTCTTCAACACCAAAGGGTTACTTCCTGTCTAAGATGGCCACTGGGCAGGCTGTGACCACCTTTTTCCCTTCCTTCCTGTTGTGTTTTATCAATATACAACCCCACACCCCTCCCATTCAACATGTCCTCAGGCAATCCACAGCAACAGTTTCTCCCACAAATCTCTGGCAGAAACAAAAGACCCAAGAGCGATTGGGCTGGGGCACTGCGGCAAACCTACCCAGTGGTTTCCTTCCAAAGGTTCCCTCCACCCGTATTTAGCCCTATGCAGAGCTTCCCTGGTTGAAGAGAAAGAGCAGCAGAGCCAGACTGTCTATCTGGTCCCAGCCCACTTCTATGGTCCTGGCCTCCACAGGGGATGGGCAAACACCTGATCTTTGTGCTACTCAAGAGAGCAGAGGAAGATTCAAGCCTAGAACATGTGATGTGCCCAGAACACCTGGCTCGTCTAAAGGAGGCCATTCTAGGCTGCCTGGAAAGCTCTCCGTTCTCAAGAGGCCACTCACTGTGCTGTGTCCCCCCCCCCCCCCCAGTATCACCTCTCCCCAAAGACAAATTCAGTTCTTAAACATCTGGCTTGTGGAAAGGCTCGAGCTTTTGTGAAACCCGGGTCAGGTGTCACCTGTTTTGTTCGCTGTGGTTGCATGCTCATTACTTAGGACCAATTAGCGATCATTATATCCTTCACTATAAAACGGAAGAAAAAACAACGCCCTATGACGTGCTATCACAGAGACAGCTGCAGTTGTATATGCCAAGTGCTAGCACGGTGCTTCTTGAATGAGGCCTGCTTAATCCCTGTTCAAAGATGTGACGCTCTAAGTGCCTCCCTCGTGCTAAGCAGTCTGTGGGTAAGGCTCCTGACCTCCGCTGCCTCCTCAGGCAAAAGCTCTTTCCTTCCAGCTGGGGTGGAAGACATACTTGCCTTACGGGAAGGAAAGCTCGGGTGCGGCTTTCACACCGGCCCCCAGTATCTGTCCCTGCATTCTGTGAACGCACACAGCTTCTGTGTGTTCCCATAAAGAGCGATGTGCAGGAGCCCCCCCTGGAAAGATGCTGTTTCCTTCCTGGGGTTCCCCTTTGCACACTAACTGTCCATTTACACACAGGTTTTTCATGACCTGGGCTGTAGGCACCCTTGTGATGCCAATTCTGGAACCCCGTGGGGACTCCAGCTTATTCAGTCCTCTCTATTAGTCTGAAAATGCCACTTAGAGCAGCTCGCTGAGCTCCTTTAAATTCAGGGGTCCCCGTTCCTTTAAAACAGACAGATCAGTCAGTGCCAGGACCGTATGAAGACTGCTCCTTTCTGAATCGGTGTGTAGTACGCAGCAGCACAGGGAAGAGTGTACTGGGGGTTGTACCCACGGCTTTGCTTGTGTTAGGCAAGTGCTTTGTAAATTGACTTATTTATTTAAAATGTTGATATAAGGCCTTAAAGCCAAAATGTTCAGGGCAGGCTTTAAACTAGGGTTTCTCCTGCCTCCGTCTTCTGAATGGCTGGGGTTACAGGCATGTGCTATTATGTTTGGCTGGTATTTAAAACAGAGACACACACACACACACACACACACACACACACACACACACACACAGAGGAGAGGAGAGGAGGGAAGGGGAGGGGAGGGGAGGAGAGAGAAGAGAGATAGAGAGAGAAAGAGAATTCATCCTTTGAGAACTGTATACGTATATACAATGTATTTTGATTATATCAGCCCATTCCCTCTTCCAGTTCCTTCCGGAACTTCCTGCCACACCCCACTCCCAACTTCAAGCCCTCTTTTCATAGCCCACCGAGTCCACCCAGGGTTGTGCACGGGTCTAGGTGGTGCGCAGATAGCCCACCAGGGGCCATTTACCCGAGGAAAACTGCCTCTCCCTCCTTCAGCAGCCTTCAATTGCCAAAGCTCCTTAGCTAGGGTTGGGGTTCGAATCCCTCTCCTATCTGTTGACTGTCTGACTGGCTCTGTCTCGCGCAGGCAGCCACTGCTGCTGTGAAGTCATGAGTGGCTCTGTGTGCCCAGAAGACACTTTTTGACAGCCATCTCCCTCCGTGGCTCTGATCATCTTTCTGTCCCTCTTCTGCTGCATTCTCTCCTGGGGGGCGGGGAGCTGTGATACAGCCTTCTCATTTAGGATTGAGCACTCCACAGCTATTGATGATAACTCTTACCAGCTGTGGGTCTCTGTATTAGCTGTCCACGGCAGAGAAAAGCTACACCAGTCTGTTGGTCCTGGGAGTTAGGAGGGATACGGGTTTTTTTTTTAGGCCTCCTTCAGGCAAATTACCAGGCAGCCTTGTTGAAGGACCCCTGGAGGATGATCTGGTCTGTGCAAAGCAACTGATCTTCCACCTGTCAGCTTTCAGCCCTTGAGGCTTTTGTGGATGGGTGAAACAAGGAAGGATGTTACAAATAAAAGCTATTGAGTCTCACACCTAAGAGACTCCTCTGTGTGAGAAGGGAGCAGAGCTTTACTTGGGGTAATCAATTAATTACGACAGTAGCACCACGGCACCAGCAGGGGGCGCAAAAGAGGTCATTCACCAAGCAGTCTGGCTTAGGTGAGGTACACCAACCCTTTCTGTCAGTTATTTGGCAGAAAGAGAAGAGGCTAAGAATATTTCCACGTGTTGATGGTGATTATTCAATGCTGGGATTATAGGAGGCTTTTCTTCCCATTTAAGAAATACTATCTGATCTGTGTGTGGTCTTGTGGACACAGAAATACAAAGATATAGGCCCTACTTTCCATATTTATAAAACAGCATATAGTGTTTAGGTAACTCCCCCTCCTTTCCCCCCTCCCTCCTTCCCTCCCTCCCTCTCTCTCCTCCTCCTCCTCTTGGTCCTCCTCCTTTTTCCTCCCTCTCCTCTCCTCTCCTCTCCTCTCCTCTCCTCTCCTCTCCTCTTCTCTCCTCCTGGAACTCACTACACAGACCAGGCTGGCCTTGAACTCACAGAGATCTGCTTGTCTCTGACTCCCAAGGTGGAATGCGATGACATTTGCATTCTAAGTTTGATGGATGGTAAGGACCAGCCCTCAACAGACCACAGAGCTCAAAACTTTGCTCCCTCCCATTCCCCGACTCAATCAGGACCCTGGGGACAAAGAACCTGAGTCTGAACAGACTGTCTGGAGGTGTATACTTCTACCACGAGGGCAATTCCCCAGAGAGGAGGCGATGACGTCCTGCCAGCAGGCTCACAGAGGAGACAATCGAACAAGTGGCAGGCTATCATATTTCATATATACTTGAGGCAGGAGGCATGGAACCCAGGACTTTTGTGCGCTAGGCAAGCACCCCATTGCGGAGCTACCTTCTCAGGTCCTAGTAGGAAAAGTTGAAGGTAGTACTTCAATGAGAACACATCCCAGTTGGCTGCAGAGTGTGTTTGGTTCCTCTTTCTCATCATGGAATCCTGTGTCATGGATGCTACTGAATACACATTCTGTTTAAGGAATGCATACTCCTAGTTAGGATGTAGTTTTAGTGGGGACGCAGGGGAGAAGCTTGACTGTAGGGTCTTATCTGGAAAGACCAGGGAAAGCCACCCACCTTTGTTTTGGCCCTTTGGGTGGTCCATGGGCAGTTGTTGTCACCATGGTAATATCAGCACTGATCTAGGCAGCTTTATCTAATTGGCTTGAACTGCTCACAGCCACCTCCCTCGGGAAGCCATGGAGAAACACAGGCAGCATGACTGATCCCTATCTCCGAAATGAGACAGGGAAACGAAAGTGTAAAATCCTACAACGACAGAGAGCTGGCTATGGGAGGCTTTGATTAGCTCAGTATGCTGTCCATCACAGTGTGGGGTGCAGTGGGCAGTGCTTGGGAAAAGCACTGAACTTTGTCATTGGTGTCAGAGGCCCAAATGCTCAGCTCGGCTGCCTCTGTCCCACCTCTTTCCAGTCCGCTATAACTTTCCAGCAGGGACTAAGAACCTGGGCAAGGTCCATGCCAATGCTTTTGCTAGCTGGGACTGTGGATCACAGCCCCAGATAATTCTTTCCTTGTTCCACCCGAAGGAAATCCAAGTATGGACAGGAGATGCCCATGACACTGTTCTCCCACAGTGGTCTTCTTAGGAATGGATTTGTCTATGGCTCTCTATGGCTCCCAGGCCCATGAGGACAAGGACCACATTGTCTTCTTCATTGTTATTGCCTCCAAGTTTAGCAAAAACTTGGCATGCAGTGGTCTGTATCTGTCAAACCATTGACATTTTTTAGTGGTTGGGAGTCTAGTTCGGGGAGGTAAGATAAGAACACATCTTCTCCAGAAACTGGAATGCCTTTTGTTTTCTATAAATTGGCCATGTGACTTTCTTGGGAATCCCATTGGTCGGCCCAAGCCTGTGATTCAGCCAATGGTGACGGTGATCTTCCTTCCTCTGTGCTCTTTCAGTTGGCACCTTGGGGCCTCTGGTCACAAGCTGCCATGCATCCCAGCATCTCCTCTGTATTGCATATGTCACCAGTCACAGGTTGCAGATGGCAACCCTTCTGTGCTTTGTGTACCTTCAGTGTCATCAATCATGGTGTTAAACGCAGCATTTTCTGTAGTATGGGTCAAAGTTTCTTGAATCAGATTAACCTAGGTCACTCAATTCCTGGACTCGGATTTGGGTCTCCTGTCTGTCTTGTCTAGTGACTGATATTGATGCGTGCATGGACCTGAAGGTCTAATCATGTCTCAGATGTTTCTTGAAATTGAATGTTCCCTTCCCTTACAAACGTGGGCAGTCATCATGAAGGGATGGATGGGAAGGGATGGATGGAGAATCGGAATGTGAATAAAAATGGTTGTGGAGAAAACAGATGCTGTTCATACGTAATGTACATGGTCTCGCTCCGAGAGATGCAGGAGAGAGGGAACGCTAGGTAAAGTGTGTGGGGGCGGGCGGTCTGGTAGAGGAAGAGGTGGACCGCTGGGGAATCTCGTTTTATTTGACCAGCAGAGGGCAGTAGGGAGCAAGGTTTCCCTGAGGCGGTAAGAACGAATTGCCAAGCAGCTTAGTTCCTTCTGGTTTTTTTTTTTTCTTCAAAATGCAGCGAAGCCAGGGGAAATGTTACAGGTCAAACCCACCAAGCCGAGTTTGAAGAGAGCTGGAGCCTTGTTTTTCTTGTTTTTCTTGCCAGTTAGGGCCGAAGAGTCTGACTCCAAGAGGTAAGATTCTGTCTGGAAAACCAGTTTTTCTAAAACCCTATCACCCAATCACAAAGCACATGTAAGCTCCATATGGTACCGGATAAAGATGACTGAAGGAGACCCACACTGGATGCCCCCGACCATCTAGAGCTATCCGGGTGAAACAAAATCCTACACTGCATATCTCCAGCCCCAACTGCTCTATGTTTGCTTCAAGCTAATCTGAGCGCAGGGAAGGAAAGGGATTTAGGTAATATTTAGTTAGAAAGTAAACAGATATTAAAAAGATAATACTTCCTGGACTGAGGCTATAGTAGAGTCTTAGAGCACTTGCCTCGTACGTGTGAGGTCCTGGATTCTACCCTCAGTGCAAAACAAAACTTCCTGAACTTTTTCTTGTGCGTGTGGTCCTGGAGTTGGGTGTGGTTTCTGATTTAAAGGTTTAACTATTCATAATTTCAACCTGACTGCAGCAAACAGTTTTCCATTTTCCTTTCCTTTCTCTCTCTCTCTCTCTCTCTCTCTCTCTCTCTCTCTCTCTCTTTTTTTACAGGGTTTCTCTGTGTAGTCCTGGCTGTCCTGGAACTTGCTCTATAGAATAGGCTGGCCTCAAATTCACAGAAATCCCTCTGTCTCTGCCTCCTGAGTGCTGGAATTAAATGTGTGTGCCACCACTGCCTGACTCCCGTTTTCCAATTTCTAAATGGTATTCCTGTTTCTCGGTGAACATTAAAGAAGCTGCAATTTAAAAATGCAGATGCGGCACTGGAAAGCTGGCTCAGCGGTTAAGAGCACTGACGGCCCTTCCAGAGGACTTGGGTTCAATTCCCAGCCCCTCCATGCTTACAAACGTCTGTTACTTCAGTTCCAGGGGCTCTGATGTCCTCTTCTGGCCTCCTTGGGTACCAGACATACATATGGGCAAAACACCCATACACATAAAGTAAAAATACATTTAAATAAATTTTTTAAAAGTACAAATGCAACATAATCCCAAGAAGCAACAACTTGGGTTTTCCCAAGGATTTTATTGGCATTCAAGTCTAGGTCTTTTAAAAAAAATCTCTCTCTCTCTGTGTGCGTGTGTATGTATGCATGTGTGTGTGTGTGTGTATTTGTGTGTGTGTATGCGTGTGTGTGTGTGTGTGTGGTATCTGTATAGGCCAGGAGAGGGTACTGGCTCCCCTGGAACTGGAGTGACAGGCAGTTGAGATCTGCCCAGTGTGAGTGCTGAGAACTCAGGTCTTCTGCAGGAGCAGGACTTGCTCTGAATTGCTAAGCCATTTTTCCAGCCCCAGACCCAGACAGCTTTTCCTGGGACTATGATTTCTCTCTGGCCCAACTGCAATGGAAATGTTTTTACTTATGCCGGTGTCACAGCCTGTGAACTCTAGAAGAGGGTGCTGGAGCCGGAGTTAGAGTAGGTTGTGAGTGGCCTGACTTTAAACCATTTATTGTTTTTCTTCCTTCCTTCCTTCCTTCCTTCCTTCCTTCCTTCCTTCCTTCCTTCCTTATTTATTTATTAGACAGGCTGTCCTGGAACTCATTCTGTAGATCAGGCAGGTCTTGAATCAGAGATCTTCCTGTCTCTGCCTCTTGAGTGCTGGGATTAAAGGCGTGCACCACCACTCGGCTCAAATCATTATTTTAAAGATTTGTTCATTTTATGTATATTGATGTTTTGCTTGCACCTACATCTGCAGACCAGAAGAGGGCATCAGATCACACAGAAGTCTGTGAGCGTCCAAGTGGGTAATGTTGAACTCAAGACCTCTAGAAGAGCAGCCAGTGTTCTTAAATACCAAGCCTTCTCTCTAGTCCCTCAAATCATTTTTTAAAAAGATTTATTTTTATTATTTTATAAGTGTGTACATGAGCGCGCGCGCGCGTGTGTGTGTGTGTGAGATGAAGTTGTTTATGTAATAGGCACATGAATGCAGGTGTCCAAGAAGGTCAAGATCCCCTGGAGCTGGAGTTACAGGGAGTTTACGTTGCCTGACATAGGTTCAAACTCCAGTTCCCTCCAAAACTATCTTTCTTTCTTTTCTTTCTTTCTTTCTTTCTTTCTTTCTTTCTTTCTTTCTTTCTTTCTTTCTTTCATCATCTTGGTGGTTGGAGAACTTAGTTTGTATATGTGGTATTGATTTCTTGATTTTTCTCCCGAGATTTGCCTTGGGACTCATTGAGGAATGCTCCCTGAGCTTGCAGGTGAACTTTGACAGAACGTGAATGTTTGTGTAAAGAGGTGAATGGGAGTGGTGGCTTCGTTTCTTCTAATGCTGCACTCTTGGGGCAACTCCTAGGTCAATCTGAAGCCTTATAGGTGTACAGCATAATGAAATGGGCTAGGCCTTCAGACTCGGGTGAGGTGGCTCAGGAAATACATGACTAACAGCAAAATGAGTGATGCCGGCCCAAGAAACCAACTAATGTCAACCAGACTTAACTTCCCTGGCTGCAAAGGCTGTGCTCCTGAGTCACTGGGAGAGGGTGTGCCCAAAGCCCAGCATTTACCCCAGAAACCAAGGGATCATAAAAGTTGTTGAAGAAGAAATTCTCCTCCTACGAGCAGATGTGCAACAAGGAGGGGCCTGAGCCTCTGCATTCAGACTTCCTGATGGATGTAGGTCAAGGTGAGGAGGGCACAGGTCAGTAGCAAGGCCTCCTCTCACTGGTTGTGTGACCTTATTTCTCTGAACCTACTTTTCTGGGAGAGGTGAATGGTTTTGATTTTTTAGTTTTATTGGTTTGTTGTTGTGTTTGTTTGTTGTTGTTTGTTTGTTGAGACAGGGTCTCTCTGTGTAGCCCTGGCTGTCCTGGAACTCAGTTTAGACCAGGCTGACTTTGAACTCACAGAGATCCACCTGCCTCTGCCACCTGAGTGGGACTAACGGTGTGGGTTAGCACACCCGGCTGAGAGGTGGTTGTTAACGCTTATTGTCAACTTGGATAGAGAAATGCCCCGGAGATTTATAAGCACAACTCTAGCCATGTCTGTGAGGGCATTTGCAGAGAGGATTAGTTAGGCTGGTGGTGATGGGGGTACCTGCTCTGAATGTGGGTGGCACCAGCCCATAGCCTGCTGAATGACAGACTGAATAAAAAGGGCAAAAGGAGACAGCTCTCTAGTGTGGACATTCTCCATGTCTGTTTCCTGGCCACCATGAGTGACTGGCCTCCTCTCCCACACACTCCTGTCACCGCCATCTTCAGCCTCATCTCTGGCCCAGAGCGTCAGGGCTGAAGGAACAATGACAGAGACCCGGGAGCTGTGTGGCTAAGCTCTTCCTCTGCTTACAACGGCTTTTCTTGGGAACTCGGTCAGTGACAAAGCTATCACAGCTAGGCGACTGTGCCTCCCCTGATGGCCAAACAGAGCACAGCATGGAGGGAGGGCTGCCTTGCCTCAGCTAAGGCCCCTTCCTTGGCGGCAAGCTTCCATCAGTCCTTATAGGGAGCCAGGACAAATCTGGGCAGGAAGAACATGCCTGGCTGCCAAGTCCATCAGATACCTTACAAAGCAAATGTTTTGTCAAAACAAGAGGAATGTGACACTCCACTTTCTTTTCCTTTCAAGAATTCTTTTCATTAATTCTCTTATTAAAATACAAAAACAGGCTTCAGTGGAAACCTACTGGCAGCGCCAGGAGGTCGGCTGCCCGGCTGGTGTGCAGACGTTTCATCTGCGTGGCCAGGTTATTCTGAAGCCCTGAATCTGGGACGAGGATGCCAGAGTGTCTGAGGCAGGAGCAAACAGGCTAGTTCTTTGAGGCTTGGGCAGCTGGGACCTGGAATTGTGTTCTTTTGTGGGGTATGTGTGTGGGGGGAGATGTGCCAGTTCTGAACACTCACCCTGTTCCTGGAGCCTGAGGTGGTCACCTCAGTTGCCATTCCCTCCACCACTCAATAGCAGACAGCATTTCTTCCAGTTTGTTCTGCCATGGTCTCAGTGCTTTGGGAGGCAGATGTGGTCCAGAGCCATCACCCCTATGTGGTGTCCAGAGGGCTACATGTCAGTATCCACAGGCCTGTATCACAGGGACTGTGAGTCACCTTCAGGGAAACCCAGAGCTCAGGAAAGCTAACTGGCCCAAGGCCACATAGGTGCCAAGATCCAGAGTCCAGGTTTTCTGACTACGGTTTAGTCCCATTGCCTTTGTGCGGCTTCTGTTTCTGTCACAGATCAGCTCTGGGAAGCCAGAAGGAGCAACACCCTCACACAAGGCAACTGGCAGTGGAAGACAGGCCTTCTCGGCCCCCAGGACCTGTGCTTTAGATTAAAGCAGGCCTGGAAATGGTGTCTTCTCAACTGTCATGGGAGGGGATGTGATGGGGGAAGAATGGTCAGGGAAAACGAACAACTGCCTCAGGGCATCTTCTGGTTTTCTTTTTTAAAATCAGTGTGTAAGTGTACACATGTCCACAGGCATGCATCTGTGTAGATGTGTGTGGATGCCAGAGGCCAATACTGCAAGTTCTCAGTTATTCTCCACGGATGCAGCTAGACTGGTTGGCCAGCAAACCCAGGGGTTGTCTTGTCTCTGTCTCTTCACCCCTAGGATGACCGCGCCCCACTTTTCCTATGATGCTGGTCCTCACGCGTGCACAGCGAGCACTATTGGCTGAGCCCTCCACCTACTCCTGGCTGCTCATTTTTTGAACTGAAAATTACAGCTTAGAAATTGTTTGATATGTATGCATGTTTGCCTGCATGTGTTCATGTATGTGTCTGTGTGTGCCACATGCACGCCTGGTGCCCACAGAGGTCAGAAGAGGGCATCAGATCCCCTGGAGCTGAAGTTGTGAGTCATTGTGAGCCACCATGTGGGTGCTGGGAATCGAACCCAGGTCCTCTGGATCAACTGCTGAGCCATCTCTACAGCCCCAGGTTAATCTTTTTGTAATTCAACTCCCTGGTTTAAAAAGGAAAAGAGCCAGGGAGATGGGAGATGGGGAGGCAGGGCAGTGGCTGTTGTTTAGTGGGCACGCAGCATGTTTGAGGTTATGGGAAAGTTCCAGAAATGAAGGGTGGTGATGCTGCACAACATCGCGAAGGGATTCCCCATCACCGAGCTCCACACTGAACTCCATAGTAAGAATGCTCATCATGATACACCCATGCAAAGCGGTAAAGAGTCGGTGAGAGCAGAGGCTAGCTCCAACTTCCCAGGGCTCTCTTGAAAATGTTATTTTTACCCTGATTAGAAATATCCTCCCCAATTAGCCTCCTGTTTTCAAGTGCCTTGGTTTGGCACCTTCAGAGCCCTTCTCCACAGTGCTTAGGGGACGTGTGAGCTCCCAAGGCCACCTAGCTGGCAGCTGGCAGCTGAAAGAGGCCAGAGTCTGTAGTGGCTGGGGTGGGGAGGGTCTTTCTGGAATCACAGCTTCTCACTCGGATAGACAGACCTCTGCTAAGAGGGCTATGGAGCTTTATTAAAGAAATTAAAATGCATGTAATCAATTGGGTTTGATGCAAGAACTGGGCTGAGAATTCTGATCCTTAGAGATAAAGGCCCGAGTCTGGAAATCGGTTCAGACTTTTCAGCTCCACTGATGGATTCAGGCAGGGGGGCAATGTGGGGCTGAGCAGCTGTGAAAACCCAGGGATGAGGTCCCCAGCTTTTCAGAGGTTTACGGATGGATGTGGGACCTCCTGGCATAGGCTGTGAGTCCGAAGGGAACAGCCCTGGTCAGAGAGAGTGCAGATTTCTTGAGACAGGCCCTGACTGGGGGCAGGTGCTGGGCCTGGGTACTTGAGTCCTGGCTCTAGCCTGGAGTGTCACTTGTGGACACCGGGTGGTCATGGAACTGAAGAAGCTGGCAGGCAGCCATGTGGCTCTAAGCCTAGATACGGCCGTCATCAGTCTAAGTTTTGTGTGTGTGTGTGTGTGTGTGTGTGTGTGTGTGTGTGTGTGTGTGTGAGAGAGAGAGAGAGAGAGAGAGAGAGAGAGAGAGAGAGAGAGCTGTTCCCAAGAGGTCCCAGCATTTCATTTTTATCCTCATTTGGATTTTTTTTTTTGCATGTAAATTTCTGCACACTTCCCCTTCTCCCCAGGAGTTCAAGGAGAAGCTAAACTGCAGGCATTCATTTTTAAAGTAGTTCCCCCATGCGGTCTGGTGCCAGATGGACAGTCAGGTTGAGAGGGGACTGCAGGGACCTTGTGCCAGTCTTGCTGTGACTGGTGGTATGGCCTGTAGTGCTGGTGTGTGTGTGTGTGTGTGTGTGTGTGTGTGTGTGTGTGTGTGTGTGTGACTACCACAAGCACTGGCTGACAGGGGAATGAAAAACTATGAACAGTCTCTCTTAACATTAGGTGGCCAGGTGAATTCGAGGATTCGGTGTGCTTGACTCTCCTCTTAAACTGCTCTCAAGGTCAGCCTGTGTCTTCTTAAAGTTCTGTGAAAAGGCAAATACATGCTTGGATAGGATGCATCTGGTGAAAAGATCCCAGGAAACTGTCCTTAAAGGAACACACTCCCCATTTGAGAGAAGTGAAAAGATGCTTTGGTGCCGTCATTCTCATGGAGGCAGAGGCGTCTGTTCACAGTGTGCTCCGGGATGAAGTCAGCAGGGCGGGATGTCACATTTGGAGACCAGGCTTGGAGCAAGCACATGGGTGCACAGTGCCAGGTTCTGGGGTCCCAGGAACAGAGGCAGAATATAGACTGGTGGGGCTGCTGTTCAGCTCACCGAGAATAGAATACACATCCAAAAGACAAGGTGAGGTTGGGCCTGCGGGACTTTGGAAAGAGGCCCCAAACTATCACCTTTGCTGCAAGAGGCTTTTTGGAGGAGGTGCAGCCATCTGGATTCAACCGGTCTTCAGCATGCACTAGCAGCCACGTTCTTCTGCCATCTTTGTTGCAATGACGTTCCATTTCCAGACCCCTTATGCTTAGCAGCTTGAGGTTCAAGATCCCGCTTGCTCTTTGTATCTTAAGTGGCTAAGCCAGCATCCGAGATGACAGCTACCATCCATTCAGAAAGCTCATGGGCGCCTGGGAGGGTGAGCACGGATGGCCAAGGACTGTGGAACAACTGCTTTGGACTTGCTTGGCCACCAGCATATTCATAGCCTCCAATCACACTCCCCCTTGAGGGGATGGGCTAGCTGAACTTTCTGCCTACGGGAAGCTTTGCACCCCAGTTATCGCCTTTGAAAACTTTGTGTTCACGTAGTGGCACGCTTTGGGGCTTTCTTCTGCCACCAAGAACATCCTGATGTCTTTGCTTGGGTGGCCAGTAGCACCTCCCAGGGGCCCATCTCACTCAGTCCACAAAGAGAATACCCATCTTAGAATATTAAGAACCTTAAAAATGGGTTCAACTTGCAAGCAGGGCTAAGGTATGTGTGTGCGCGCGCGTGTACACACACACACACACCTTATGTAAGAGGGTACGGAGCATCTGACTAGACCAATTAACTCTCTCAGTGGATGACAACCAGCACATCCCTCTGTATCCACCTCTTCTTTTGCAGTGTGGGAATGTCATTCTGGAACACAGATACCTGGATCCTCCCCTCCCCTCCCCTCCCCTCCCCTCCCCTCCTCTGGCCTTCCCCTCCATTTAACTGACTCCTCCAGTATACGCCAGCAACATCTAGGTGAGGTGATAAAAGTGCCACTTGTATCTAAACATTGCCCCATGTGGGACCCACGCATGCAGCTGACTCTCCTATGAAATGAGAGCCAAGAGGGTCAGGAATCCCCTGGCTCCCCTGTTGCTCAGATACATTTAAGCTGTGAATGCCATCACCACTTCCTCCCACACTGGAGTGCTTTACTGGCCCACACCTGCCAGACTTGGCTTCTGTGGCAGAACCCACACCCACAGGACACCGTTCTATTCTGGCGGAGCTCCCATTTCTACCACTAGCGTCTCAGCTCAGTTCAGTTCAGTCGGCTTCCTGCACAGCTGACACACCTGTTCTTAGGCCGCATGGTCTCTCTTGGGCTTTCTGTTGTTTTCACAATATGGAGGTGGCTTCTTAGGGATTATATCAATAATAATAATAATAATAATAATAATAATAATAATAATCTATCTAAGTAGGTGAAAAGTTTTGGCTACACATCAAGGGTTTAGGGGAACCTACTGCTGTTGTTATGCTAAATGGACAAGTTGTCACAGTGTCTTCTAAATATTTATGTTTGTAGCCATGCTTGTAAGATCTGGCGGAGGCAGAGGACTTGATATGGCCGTTGCTGTGGTTATCTGCACAAGACTGGACCTGACAACATTATGTCAGGAAGCGGGGGGTGACACATAAGGCCCTTCCCCTGAGGAGTTATTGTCATTGCTGGGGTAGTGGGAGTGGGGTTGTCCTTTTCCTTCAGTGGTACAGTCACTGGTAGGCAGGGTGCCCATGCTCCAGTAAATAACACACCCATGCTCGTCCGAGGAACCCTAGCTTAACTCTGGGCACTTAAGAATAAAACAAAAACCATAAACATGGGAAGGTGAATTACTGGGAAGGCAGGGTTTGGAGTAATAGGGGGTAGATGTGATAAAAATACATTATATACATTTATGAAACTGTCAAAAACACATTTATAAATTACTTTGCATTAGAGGAATTCTGTAATTTTCAATCTATTGCTAGGAAGGGGACATAGATCCCATGTAAATGACATTCTAAAATGTCTTTTTGAGAAAGACATTTCAATCTACTCTGAAAGTCTAAATGGCAAGTCAAGCTACCTCATGCTTGCTGATTCTCCAGGGTCTGTGCGTATGTAGAGACTTGGCAAAGGAGGTTCAAGATGGCAGGATGCTGTTCCAACTCCCATATACATGCAAACCTGGGGCACGGGAAAGGTCTTCCATATGCTCCTGCCTCCCTGTTGCTAGACCAAGACTCTAGGAGAGAGGCTGCTATGTGGGGTTCTTCACTTAGAAACCATAGCCACTGGTCCTGGGCCCTGGGTGTGCGCAAAGGAAGCCTTAGCGTTAATCATTTCTTGCTTTTGTTCTTAACCAGGTGCACATAGTAAAGAGGAGCCAGGTCACTCAGAAAAACCTAGAGCACTGAAGAACTAGAGCCCAGAAGATCAAGATAAAGAGAAAAGGGGACAGGGGAAGAGGCAAGAAAATAGAGGAAACTATAAGAAGAAAAACAAAACAAAAAAAACCACCCAGTGGCTCTTACCCTTCAGCTGTGAACCAAATACCAATTAAGGCCGTTTTCTATGGAAAAACACACTGTATGTTTCAAATAATAAAGCTGGGTATTTTCTACATAAAGCCAAAGCTTCCCAAAATATTAAGGAAGCATTTGAGAGAAACAAGGTTTTGTTTTTAAAAAGATACCAGAGTAGAGTTTCCTTCCCAAATTGAGGTGAATTTAGCTTTTCTTTTGTTTTGCTTTAGCTTGGAAGGGACACCCTGAATCTCCCCTAACATTACAGAAGCACGAGCATCCTGGACTCTAGCAAGGCCACTGTCACCGAGCACACGGGAAAAGGCAATCATCGTAGGAAATAGGACAACATAGCTGCTTCTACCTCCATACTAGTATTAGGGTCAAGATCATCACACTCAGACTCCTCGGAACTGTTCGTCTCCTGGGTTGGCAGCATGGAGAAGGGGAAGAAAGAGAACACAGTTAGAACACAGTCGCCTGGCTGGAGAGAGGAGAACGTCAGAGAAGCACGGACATGGGAAATGGGGCAGAGAAACAACCGGGGGCTTTTCAGGTGGAGTGTGGGTCGTCATGGCAGCGGCATGCTTTTGCGGGGACTGTGGACACCTGCATATCACATCAGGAAGAGCAGTGGGAGTGTCGAATGGAGCCTGAGTGCTGGAATGAAACTGGCCTCTCCCGCGAAGTCGGGCTTCTCACTTTCTTTTCCCCAAAAGGCTGGTAAAGAATAGGTCTTGTAGCTCTTTTGCTTGGGAAGGCAAAGCGCTTAGGACATAGTCAGTGTGTGATTTTCACTGTCCCCAGGCAAAGCATTTCAGAGCACATCCACGTTGCTCCCAGATGGGAGAAACCCCGGTCTGCCACACTCATGGTTGGTGAGTTCAAAGTAACAGATAATTTACAAACCAACTAGGACTTCACCAGTGTGCCTCCCTATTCTTTCCACGCACAGCGGGAATATGAGGACATTGCTCAGAGGTGATGCTGGGGAAAAGAAATGAAACTTTACTAAGGACACGACAGCCTTAAGTGCCAAACCTCTGCCTTCGCAAGATCAGGGGTTTGGAGGGTGAGCCTGTAACCTGAACGTGTTCCCAATCCTAGGCTACTGGTAGCTTCGAGACGTTTAGTATGAGCCAAGCATCTTGCATCTCTAAGAAAAGAATGCAAGATGATTTTTGCGGTAAAACATCTTGCTTAATCACAAAAGGAAAGGAAACGAGAGGTACTTACTTGAATTGAAGGTGCCAGGAGAAATAAAAAATAAAGAACAAATTGATCTTGCATGCAAAATCCTGCTAAACTACTTCCCCTTTGGTCCCCACATCGGGCAGTAGATAAATAAGTAACCAGTCTCCACCCACCCAAACTGCCTGTGATAATGCCTCAGGGAAGGAATGGATGAGAGGGACCCAGGTCCACAATACCTACTCACTTTAACAGAGACTCTGTTGCCCAGAATATCCTTGGGTTTACGAGGCCCTGTGGCTTCATTTTTACCCGTGTTCTCCACTTCTGCCCGCTTTCTCATGCGTAGAGTATGCCATGAACATGACTTCCTGTTATACCAAAAAACGCACCAATCAAAATGGCAGGATGGGGCAGAGGGAGGTGGTGGGCGGGCTCACCACCACTGTCTATCAGATGAGATGCTCCAGTGAAGCCCCTGCCAGCTTCGGGCCCTGAACCTTCCATGCCAGCTAATGTGGTGGCTGGGGCTGACATCACCTCCACTTGGAGGTGAGGATAGCTCTGACCCTTCCTGAAAGGCATACCAGGTAAAGTGCAGCATTTGGAGAAAATGGGTACCGGGTTACCAAACTCAGAGATTTTTGATCATCCAATGAAGACTTCAAGGATCAGGGTGGTGTTTTGAAGGGCATAGTGGATAGGGAAGGGTGGAATGGGTATAGAATAGGAAAGATAAAGGAAATATATTTCATTCTGTAAAAACAAGCCATAATACCTCATATGTAAATAAGACCCAATAGAATGATTTTGAGGTTCCCATGTTGTTATTTGTGTCTGGGGCGTGGTACGGTCAAGCACTGGGGAACCACCAGGGTTTCTGAGGAAGTTGCTGCCCACCTCTGGATACTTCAGGGCAAGGTTTCAACCTGTGTCTTCTATGTTATTCAGTGCTTATGACTCCAGGGCTCTGTCAGCCTCTAAAAGGTGTCAGAGTTTCCCTGCTGGAGCAAGGCCCAGTGTGCGTTCCCAGCGAGGTGACAGTAGCAATGCTCTTTCACATGGTCCTGATTTGGGGTCACAGCTACAGAGGGCAGGCTCAGAGCAGAGCCCTGGAATCCCACATCTGTCAGAGTCAAGGACAGCAAAGGCCAAGACCTAAGTAAACAGCATCAGGGACCCAAGCAGCAGCTACGTTTCATGCTTACAGGGTTTGCATGAAATTAGTTCTTACACGGACTGGGTCCCGTGTTCCCCCTCCGGTGTTTCCTGGTTAAATATGGGGCTCTGTAGACAGGGCTTGAGGGAGAAAACCTTCATGAAGGGAGAGGTGGGTGAGATTTAGAAGAAAAATACTTTATAACAGCAAGCCCCTCCTCCATGGTACTCCAGGGCCACCAGGAGCCTAAGGAACCCAATGTAGGTGTTCTACAAACATTTGCCGCCTAACATCCCGCCTCAGCGATTAACCTGAAGAGGAAAAATGAACCCGCAATTGTGTTCTCGCATGCTGTGGGAAGTGGGATCCTCCTGAAGACCAGAGCTCATCTCACAGCCTTGACCAGAAGCTCTCCAGGACTTCCCAGAGCCTCTGGCTCCAAATCCTCTACCCCAGTCAATCAGACATGGACGAGACCTAGAGGACACCACTCTTAGAGTGCAGACTTTTGTCTCTTGTCTTTTATTCCCAAATCCACTCCCCTACCCCCAGGGTTATCAAGGACGTCCCCTCTGAAAGGATTCCAGGGCAGGAGGTATACTATTTTTGTGTGCAGGTGGGGGTTATGCCTGCTTTTTGCCACTTCTGGGCTCCTCAGTGTGCTTGGTGAGAAATAAATGTTAAAAATAGTGTACGGAGGAGCGCAAGTGGCAGGAGGGGTTCAATTTCAAATTCTTCTTCCCAGAAGAACACGTCACCATGGTTTGGGGAGCTTCCATCTCTTGGCCACAAGCCCAGTGACTGATGTGAACATAGTCTGTGACATTTATCCTGGGCACCATCACCAGTTCTGATTCCTGTAGTCATGCAGGCCCAGGGAGGGGGGAGTGAGTGCTCTTTGCTGAGAAACACCAATACCATGTTCAGTCAGCTGCTCACCTCCAGTGCCACCAACCCTCGTGAAACCCTGGCTGGCAAGAAACCCAGTGGCTAGTGGGTGCACCTATCTATTCTCTTTGCCCCTTCAACCTCTGACCAAGACATCCAAGGAGGAAGGTAGACTGAGTGTCTGGGTAACGAGAACACTGCCCTTTAAGAGGTACTTCTGTGAGATTCTGACACGTCAGGGCTCTGTGGCCTTTCCCTCCAAGGTCTCCAAAATGCTCATCTCTACACTAAAACGGGCTGGGCTGATTTCACCGAGGGGTCACTTCTGGTTTCTGTGGTTACCCGGAGAGGCCAGGTGACATCAGTAGCTTTGGTTTCCTGACAGAGAAGGGCCAAAGCAGAGTGGTTCTGCTGGTGCCGGGGCTCTGTCACCTCATGGAAGTTCCTTGGACCCTCCCACGGGTGAGTGTGAAGCAGGGGAAGCTGTGGGCAAAGCTAACACCGCCTACACTAGTCACCCAAGGACATCAGCACCTCAAGGTCACCCTGTTGCTGGGAGCCCTCCGATCTCCCCGACTTTGTATTGTTCCCCTTCTCTGAAGTCAGAGAAAATCCAGAGGGGGGTGTTCAGAGGAAAGGGCAGGGTCCAAGGTTTAGCAACAAAGGCACTTTTTATATAGGGAAAAACTGCCAATACAGTCAACCAACCCATAAAACAAAGAAAAGAAAGGAAAAAAAAATCATTTTCACACTTAAAAGTCTGAGAATAATGAGATGGGGGGGAAAAAGGGTCAACTAGTCTTTAACCTCATTAAAACATGCTCATGGTGAAAATTTATTTTACATATTTAAAATAGTACATTTAAAATTATTAGTTACATTACAGGTACAATGATGAACATTGTGGCTCCTCATCATATTGCACAACCTGACTTTATCCATATGGGTTTCTTTAAATAGTGCAAAATGCTTTATACAGGAATGTGTCCAGAAGGGTTTTTGCAATCAAAATAAGGAAAAGAAATATCTTACAAATTACCATGAACATATATTAAAGTGACAGGGGAGGAGAGAAATAAAAATAAAAAAGTTACAATCTGTACAGAGGAATTGCCATGGACAACCAAAAAAAAAAAAATCCCCTTTCTTTTGGGAGAAGCAGCAGGCTCTGGCCTGTCCAGGCCTGGCATTTGTGCTAAGGTCGTTTTTGGGTATCAATCAAAAAAAATATATATATATATATCAGTAACTTCATACAATATAAATAGAAGTCCAGTCCAGTGAGTCCCGTGGTGGGTCAAATGTAGCAACGGAAGGCATGTCTTTTGTCACCTAGGGTTTCAGTAGGGTTCTTTTCTTAACGAGTGGGGGGAAAAAGAAGGGGAAAAATGAACAGAAAATTATAAACAAAAGGGAAAGAAAATTCACCATCACCACCATCACCACCACCACCGTGACCCCAGAGCAATCCAGACACCGCGAGCTAGCAGCAGGTCTGTTCCATTCTTCTCACCCTGACCCCACTGACGTCACCACGACAAGCAGCAGTGGTTCCCTACTGTGTTGGCATTTTGGGTTCTTTCAGTTTTGATTTTTTTTTTTTTTAATGCACATGCTTCTCTCCCAGGAAGCCACGGAGGCACTTACTTGATGTTCCCGTCACTATTTTCTGCCACTGCTGTGGCTTTGGTGAGGGGTGCCAGGATGCTGCCTGGGACCCAGCCTTCTGCTGCCGGGGAATGGTCGCTGGCAGGCTGGTAGACCAGGCACATGTTCTGCTGGTTAACGGCGAGGACCTGGACCACCTCACCTTGGCTCACACAGATTTCGTTCTCTTTCAGGGCATAGTAATCTTTGATTACTGCCATGGATGAGGTCCCGTTGCAGCCTCCCAGGTCGTTTTGCTAGGAGACAGGGGCAGAAGGAAACACAAACACGAGGATGGTTCACACGGGCTTGCTCTGCACCCTTCGGCACGGCTAGAGGCCAGATGGCCCGCTGGCAGGATACAGAGCAAGCAGAACGCTCCTGAGTGAGGCTGTTTTCGACAGCATGCTCTGAAAGCCCTTTCGATAGCAATACAGTATTATAACCCAAGCGAACGGCTTCGGATGATGCCCGGAGAAAGCTAGACGCACATTCAACCTGGAAGCTCCTTCCTAGCATGCAGCCTTCCTGATGGCATCCTCTTGCTGATGGCAGGAAGAACCTGTTATCAGCACAGGGACGAGTAGGCACTTGGGCAGAGTGAGGTCAGGGCAAAGGTCAGGTCAGGGGTTACAATCCCCCTCTATAGAAAGAACGTAGACTCTGGAATGCTACATTTCCCCCCTCTTTTTTGAGACCTCACTTGACACATAATCCAGGACCTTGGACTCGTAATCCTTGCACCTCAGCCTCCCCAAGTGCTGGAATCACAGGCATGCATCACCGTGCCCAGCTCTCTTTATCCTTTGAAGAAGCATGGCTTGCCTGTGCTCCTCATCCTGGCCCTCTCTGACACAGGAGTAAAAATGGAGCTACGTCCAATGCAAAGGTAAGGCCCTGGGCTACCCTGTGAAACGGGAATCCTGACATCTCCCCGCCACTGTACGAATTAACACAGGAGGTGCTGCCCATGTGATCTCTTCATGCGAATCTATGCCCGGGCAGCTGTGTCTAGACAGACCTGTAACTCCCCAGGAGGCCAGGCTGCCTCCTAGGGCATGGTGAGAGCCAGAAAATCTTCCATAGGGCTGACAAAATGCCAAAGTGACTTCAACTGATTCACACGGGCAGGGTTTTTCTAGGGCAGAAAATTATTTCAGGTGATATGATGAAATAGGTGGGGGCATGACTGCGTTACAGGACTGAACTTACACATCAACAAAGCATTTGAATAAAATCGGCATCAACTAGTGATTTGGGAAAAGAACGGCATCTATGAAATCGGACCATGTGGGTAAGAAATGTAGGGGTTCCGATTCCTAAGACCTAAGATGTTCTGGAGAATACTCAGGTCTGATGGGCAAATTCTCTAAGGTTGAAAAGTAAGTGAAGTCTCGGAGCTTGGAGCAGACACCAAGTCAACCGACTTCTAGCCCAGCATTTCCCCATTTCTTTCCTATTCCACTGCAGTTCAGGATGAAGCCAGCTGCGCAGACTAAGCCTCTGGTAGAAGGCCACTCAGTAGCGTTTGAAGTATGGACTATGGAGCCTAGCTTCCGCGGGTGCTTATCAATGACCAGTTTCCTCTTGCCACATCAGCCAATGGAGGGTGAGCTTCCTTCAGTAGGTGCTGGTGTGTGCGCGTGGCTGTTAGATGGGGCTGTCTCTTTCTAATATGGAAGCAGGAGCTGCGGTTCCTAGTGTCACAAGAATCCTCCACATTTAGATGCTATCCGCCCTTTAACGCACCGTGCCTCAGCCAGGGGAAATTGGTTTCAGTTAATTACGTGGGAAGAAAGAAATAAACGAGGTTCAATTAGACTTAATGGATTGCTCCTGCTAAGATAATCGACAGGAAAACAGGCCGTGTCCTTGAGCGACCCCTCAGGTCTTCGAGGTGGTGAGGGTATGAGTAACAAGCTGTCGCTTACCTTGCTAGCTTCAAACTTGTCCCCAGGCTGGTGGTAGTCGAAGCCCGGACTGCCATTGGAGGTAGATAGCTTCAGGGGTGGCAGAGGCGGGTTGTAGCTGGAGCCCTTGGGGGGCTTCTCGGAGCCCACAGGGACAGACGAGTAGGGTCTGGGGCTGGCTTGTGGGACCCTCGGAGGCTGGGAGCGGACCAGAGCTGTGCCCCTTTCCTTCCGCTGATACTCAATGGGTGACTGTAGTGCTGGCGGGAAGAAGAATGAATTACTCTACTTTCAGGAAGACCACAGGGAGGCAGAGGCCTTATGCTAGTGTGTGTGCGTGTGCGCACCCTTAAAGCGCTTCAGAAGGGGACTGGCTGCTGCTCTGACATTTAAATCTGCTGGAAGGAAGAAGTATGTGTAAATGTTGGCAAGAGGCAGTGCTCAGAATACGTGAGTGTAGGGTCTCTGTGAAAATGGAGGGGACAAGGCAGGTAAGGGAAATGGGGTGCACGGTATCTAGGAAGGCTCAACGAAGCAAGATGCCCCTCTGAAGAGGATGAACAGTGGCTGTAGTAAGTAAACTTAAAAGCTTTACATTCAGGTCCCATCGCTGAGGTGCACCTGAGGAACACGCACCTGGTAGCAGTTAGCAAACAGATTTAAATGGAGTAGGCCGAAGGCTTCCCACCTCAATCAGGAGCCACTTGGAGGCCAAAGGCAAAGAGGAGCTAAGCAAACGTGGAAGGAGAGAGCCTAGCTGGGAAACGCACGCACGCACGCACGCGAGAATGGAAACAGCAGGCAAGAGACCAAGCAAATGGCACCGGGGGCAACTCAGAGGATGGAGAACCACTGGCTTGGAGGGAAGGGTCAGTTCTGCTTCGCTTTACTGAGTTTAGGATTCAAGGCTCCAGGTCTAAGCAATAAAGAGGAACAGTCAGGAAGGGCCACCGTGGGCAACCGCTGTATGAAGGGCTTTCAGGGCAGGCACAATTAGGGCATTTTTATTGGTGTTTACTGCAACGACTGTTTAAGTGGATTACCAGCTGCGGCCCTGTACACAGCGATGGGTGCAGCATGCATTTAAAGACTGGACAGGGTCACATACCCCTTTCTCATCAGGTCTCGGGAGGGAAGATTGGCTGAGATGCCTGCACACCTGTCTGTAAGCAGAAGCCTGGTTCTGTTCTGGTTTTACATCACCTTTCTTGAATGTAGAGAAATCTATAGTGTGCTGTACCACAGCACAGCCCCTAAGGCTCCTGGGAGAATTTTGTGGGCATTAACTATTTAGGTAACGATTACCTCGTTCAGCAATGTCCCCATCATTCACTATATTTAGGAGAAAGGTCTACTGGGACCACGTAAAATCTGAATCATTGACTGGGCTGAGAGCAATGTGGTTCCATGTTTATGTACATCACAGAACATTTCAGTACTTTCTTGCTAAGTAAGCGCTCTACAGAGTTGAGAAGTCTACCCATGGCACGGAATTGGGGAGCCACCTGGTTATGAGCAGTAACTACTCTCAAGCACTGGGAAATGCTGTTTTATTCAATAAACTTTGAAGGCTAGGCCTGCATTCTTTCACTAGCCTTAATTGGAATAACTACGTCTTGAGATCAGAAAGTCTCTCTCTCACCTGAGTGAGAACTGATTCTGTCTCAGCCTTCTGATTGGCACAATTACAGACATGTACCACCATGCGAAGCTCAAAACGTGGGCATTACTAACAGTGGGCTTTTGTCTTTTGGATTCAGGTTCTTACTGCTGGTCGCCTGCCTGGCTATCCCTCTCCCATGCTCGCCCTCCCTTCTCTGCTAGGGAGGAATCTCTGCTCTGACGCGGGGAACCATATGGAAGAACCTGCTCTGAAGTTGCCTGCTAACACATACTACTTTTGCTTAGACAACTTTCTTAATGGCTCCAAGTCTGTCTTTCCTCATCTGAAAAAAGGCAGGGTGATAATCCAGCCATGTCGTGCTGGTGTGGGGATGAAGGGTGAAGAAACAGAACACTTAGTTTAACTCCTGATGCGGAGAGCTGTGAATACATGGGAATCACTATTGTTAATTTACCTCTGGTTTTAGCTTATTAGTTTTTATTTTACTTTAGGTCTGAAGTGATTAACTTAAAACCCTCATCCCCACTTCCATACTAGAAATCCACCATAGAATGCAATTTAGATGACTCTACTTTATATATGCACATCTTTTACATTAAATCACCCTAACAACAAGCTGTGTTCATCCAAAGTTGCATATTCGGAAATTATAAGCTATATAGATTTCAGTTTTAGTCTAGGTTGTTTAATTGTCAATGTTTGAGAATAAAAAAGAAGCTTGGGGGCTGGAGAGATGGCTCAGTGGTTAAGAGCATTGTCTGCTCTTCCAAAGGCCCTGAGTTCAATTCCCGGCAACCACATGGTGGCTCACAACCATCTGTAATGAGGTCTGGTGCCCTCTTCTGGCCTGCAGACAAACACACAGACAGAATATTGTATACATAATAAATATATATTAAAAAAAAAAAGAGCAGCTTGGTTGGGAGCTCTTAGTGCTCCACACCTTTTCCATTGGGAACATGGCCCCTAAACACTGTCTGTGAACTAGAGACAGCACTGAATGTCCATGTCTGTCTTTAAAAGTCATGGGATCTTGAGCCAGGCAATGATGGTGCACACTTTTAATTCCAGCACTGGGGAGCAGAGGCAGGCGGATCTTTGAGGCTAGCCTGGTCTACATAGTGAGTTCCAGGACAGCCAGAGCTACACAGAGAAACCATGTCTTGAAAAGCAGAAGTCAAAGGATCTTGTTGATAGCTTTCTCTTGTTTAATACTCAAGCTGGAACTCAAGATCCCACAAGTGCATGCTAAGCAGGTATAGTGTAGGAAGTCCTTCTGTATATGTGTTGCTTCTATGGTTAATGAATAAAGTTGCTTTGGCCTACGACAGGGCAAAATAGAGTAAGGTGGGAATTCCAAGCAGACAGAGAAGGAGAAGGCAGAATCAGGGAGACACCATGTAGCCGCCACAAGAGACAGATGCCGAATGGAACCTTGCCAGTAGGCTACAACCACATGGTGATGCACAGATGAATACAGATATAAGAGCTAGCTAGAAATATGCATTAGCTAATAGACCATGCAGTAGGTGTAGTGTGGGTAGGCCTGTCTTGAGGTAGGTGTAGTATAGGTAGCCATGCTGGCCCTGGGGTAGGTGTGGTGTAGGTAGCCAATCTGTCCTGAGGTAGGCATCCACCTGTACACCCCAGCTTGGCTAGAACAAATCTAACTCCAAAGTCTCTTTTTCATAAAACAAGCTGAGTCAGGCACCGAGAAGCAACGCGTCTCACCCAAGGTCCTCAGCTAGGATGGCGCCTCTTACCTTTTCCCCCAGCAGCCATTTCCACACTATACACATAGACAGTAAATGCTATGTTCACATCACCTAGAAGAGTCTAGAAACTGCACCAGCAAGGAGACAGACCAAGGGAGGGCCCATGAGGATATGTGTGTTTGTGCAAGTGTGCATGGCCATGTGTACATTCCAACAGAGGTAAGTAGTACACACCAAGGTGGTCCAGTGTTATTTCCACATACATGTTTCAGTATGTATGGGAACAAAAAGGTTATATACCACAATCCTTGGTACTCACTAGTAAGAAGAGATGGGGCACCTGGGACGCTTGTGGGCATGCACAGACATGTATGTATGGGGACATGTGGCTGTGTGTACAGAGCTCAGCTAAGAAGAGGCGATACGCCTGAAAGCGATGTCCCGTGTGTCTATGTATGCATGCATGCATGTTTGTATATATACAGGTGCATGCTCATGAGACTGCATTATTGGTTCCATTTGCAGCAGAGCAGCATTGCCTCCCGTCATCCATCTCCACTCATACAAAGCTGCAGGTGCACAGCTGCAGCAGGGGCAAAAGTAAGACACAAGACAGCAATTCTACTGCACCGCGTGTGCACGTGTGTTTCTGTGTGTGTGCACGTGTGTTTGTGTGTGTGTTTTAAGACGGGGTTTTTCTGTGTAGCCCTGGTTGTCCTGAAACTCTTTCTATAGACCAGGCTGGTCTCGAACTCACAGAGATCCACCTGCCTCTGCTTCTCGAGTGCAGAGATTAAGGGTGTGAACCGTCACCTCTTACGGATGCCTGTAGGGTCCACATTATCTGAGTAACCACCAGTTTATTACTAGTGGGAAGCTGGGTACTACTGAGTGAGGCTTAGCAATCGTCTTCTTTGAAAGGGGCAAGGCCAGCTAGATGGGTAGCTTAGCCAGGCTCTCACCTCTGGGAAAAGAGGAAGGATTTGAACTGTTTTACCAAACTCCTAGTTATCAGTAGATAATCCTGGAGAGCCTATGAAAGGAGCAGCCACCCACTACAAGGAGAGAGAACAAGAATTACAGAACTTAGGTCCCTAGGATACAGGATGTGCCTGCTTGTTTTATAATTTCCCCCGAATTATTACCAGTTGTCCATGGGGACCACAAAGGCATACATACACAATTTCCTATCGACAAATACCCCTTCGATTAAATACCCCTTTCTCCTACCTGTTTGTTCCATTTACGCCTCAAGTTAAGGGGCTTCTGAAGTTGTCTCTGGAGCTATATGAGATTGGAGACCATCTCCTAAGTCTCCATGAACTTAGACCCAAAGATGCTCAGGGGTTGGGACCCCTGAAATGGCCTTGCTAGAAGCAGGCCTATCACGTACCATTTAGGAAGTCCCTTTGTGTTTCTAGGACTTGATTGATGTCCTGCACCCAGGCCTGCTGGATGTCCGAGTTGGCAGCCTGCAGAATGACCCTCTCTGAAGTCTCCCTGTTCATGAGTGCAAACTTGCAGGGGTCATTGTCAACATTCTCCTCCAGGACCAAGTAATTCATCTGAAATGAAACCAGTTTATCCTTTTCATACTCAAGGAGCTAAACTAAATCAGAACCCACTACTGTCCTTCAAAGCGGCTCTTTCTAAACTCCCACTTTGTTTTCACGTGCATTTTATGTTACATGGGCACTCTGCCTGCATGTATATCTCTGCACCATGTTCGTGCTGGGTGACTATGAAGATCAGAGGAGGGTATCAGAACCCGTGGATCTGGAGCCACCACGTGGCTGCAGGGCACTGAACCCACCCCCTCTGGAGGAGCAGTCAGTGCTCTTAAGTGCCAAGACGTTTCTCCAGCCAAGAGGACTTAAAGTTTTACTCTCAGGAAAGGTCTCCAAGGTCTCCAAATCTTACTGTAGATCTAAGAGTAAAGTGTCTAGCTTCTTTCTGTCTTTGGGTGAATGGCATGACCAGGCATACTTCAAGATCATGCCGAAGACTGGACCTGGGCCTGTCATTGCTTCTCATGGTGATCACCAAGTAGCTTCAGCCCCCTGATGCTCTTTTGCTCTTTGCCCCTCTGCACCCCACTGCCCCTCTTTACCTTGATGCTCCTTTTGAACATGTAGCCTGGGGTGAGGGACCCCTTTCGGAGCAGTTCACTGAAGATGACGATCTGCTCAAAGAGAAACACACGCCTCTCCTTGGTCCGGGACTGCATGCCAGCATCCAGCTCAATCACATAGAATGTGTCTTGTTGCAGAAGCTTGCCCTGGGCCGTTAGGGTGCCCTGATAGAGACAGGGGTGCAGGGAAGGCCGTGAAAATCAGGGAGATGGGTTCAGCTCTCGTGGGCTACATGTTTCCTATCTCTGGGGGATGTGGAGATAGACCTGACAGGAAAGCCTTGGGATCCTAGCCAGACACTGAATTGGGATCCAATTACTCATCCGGGATACGCTATGGAAATTTCCCTGTTCATGTAAGGTTCCAAAAAGGAAAGGGCGTAGGTGATGGAGTCAACAAGAAATAATGCCCCAAATGCCAAAGGAACGAATGATCATGGTCTTATCTGTCCTCCCTTTTTGAGACAGGATCTCACTGCGTAGCTTTGGCTAGCCTGAAACTTGCTAGGTAGACTAGGCTAGCCTTGAGCTCTCAGAGACCTACTTGCCTGTTTCCTGAGTGATAGGATTAAAGATAGGTACCACCTGGCCTGGTACTTTTTTGTTCTTTTGTTTTTAAATTAGAGAAGATTGGTGATGTTTGGAGCTGGCCTTAGCCTATCTTCCCTCCCTGCTTTGAGAATCTTTCTGCCTGGTTTCTTTGTGGCATGGGCTTGGGGGTATGCTCATTGTTATGAACCTAGGACCAATTTGTGGCCAAAGAGAGTACTAGAAACAGGACCTCAAAGAACCTGATGACTTGGGTCCCTTTCACCTCCTTCTATTCTTTAAGGTAAGGGTATTCGGAAGTTTTTGTTAAATACATCAGCTCCAGTTTTTACAAGGCCAGAGATATTTCTCCGGATCTTGTGATCCTTCTTAAAAGGACTCCAGCTATCAAACCACACACCACCCAGCTGGGGTGGGGAAGCCTGTCTGCTTTCCTGGCTTGTAATCAGCATCCCAGAGACATTTTCCAAGGGAATGTGTCCATCCAGCAGGTCTCACAGTACCTATCGGAAAGCACCACCATTTTATCATTTATTTCTTTAATTGCTCTGCAATAAGAAGACTCTGACATCTGGGACAGGGGTCAGAGGGTCTATGAAACGTACTCTGTCTTAGGGACAACTTTTGCCCTTTAGTGCAAATGTCAGTCATGCCCTGCACGTGGTGCCATATATTCCAAGCATTCCCTGGCACAGGGGTCATTTTTCCCTTTGTGTTGCTGAGAAACACTGACCGCCAAGGTCAGCAGGAGAACAGGCTTATCTCCACCCGGTCCAGAGTTAATATTCAGCCAGTGCCCAGCTAGCCAGGAAAGCTCAACACCCTCCATTAACATTACCCAAGAATGCAATCTGGGGCTCAGGTAGTCAGCACTAAAGGGAAAAACTACAAGGTCTGAGAGGGAGACAATGAGAATGAGGGGCCCAAAGAGGGAGGAGCATGCTCACTGTCCTTCCCAAGCAGCTGTGGGAAGGCAGAGCAGATTCCCTGAGACTTAAAGATGAAAAGACAGGACAATGGTGCTTGATTTAAAAGAGAAAACTGCACATTCTCGTGTGTGGCTTTACAGTTCTCTCTCCCCCCCCCGCCTCTCTCTCTGGTGGGTCAGACAGCACAAACAGATGGCCTCCTTCCACTCCATGGGCACTTCCTGAAGGGACTCAGAGAAAGCTAGTCAGAAAACACTAGGGCATCTATCTAGGTTGAAGAGTAAAAGGTAGCAGAGAACTTGATTTGCTTACAATAGCCCCAGACTTGGTGAAAGAAAAGGAGAAAATCTCTCCAGGCTGATAACAAGAAACCACCAATAAAGTCAAGAGTACATGTGAGCTGAGTAGCTCACTGATGTTAGCGTCTGACTGAGGTCTACCTTAGAGAGCTGGGAGCCCATGCAAACCTGCTGCCTGGTTCCTATCAGGCCGGGGCATGAAGGATGGACTAGAAGGGAGACAGCCCAAGGGAGACGAGAGGACAACCCCAAAACCAGGCTGTAGCTTCTTCCACTTGCAGGGACACCACAGCTGGCCTTCCTGCTGCACTTTATCTGGGCTAACCTGTGCTAATTTAGCAGGGCTGGTCTGGGAAGAACCTCTTTCCTAATTATCTCAACTTCCAGGAATCCCTTTGATCTAAAAAAGAATAATTCAACCTTAGACTCTGGGATTGCTAGGAAATAGGATTTTGAAAGGGGAGATTTGGACAAACATATAATATCACATCCAGAGGGAAGGTGACGAGATTCAGGAAAATGCCACTGGATCCAGAAGATGCTACCAACAAACTAAGGAGTGAGACTGGGAGGAAACCCTTCCTCACGGTGCCCGGGCCTCACACTGGTGAGGAGACCTCTGTCATTTAAGCCACCTGATGTATAGTGTGTTCTGCTATGGTAGCTCTTCCAGACCAGTGTGTCGTTTGGACATCTGCTTCCCTTAAGACTTGTTCCCTTGTTAAGGAACAGAAAGGTGTGATATCTTAAACATTCACTGATCTAAAAATCCAACCACGATACAGACTTCTAGAAAAGGCCCGCCCCTGAAGAAGAGTTCATTTCCCCACTTGGGTTCCTAGCTTATCACACATCCCGCAGATCCTTGCCTTTCTTAATCAGGAGGAAGGAGGGAGGAGACTGTGGCTCAAGCAGTCCCAAGGAACTCTGTCCCTTCCCAGTCCCCTTAGAATTCTGACCCCCCAGTTTGGTCAAAAGCATATTCCTGTCTTATCACTGAACTTCTGCAATAGCTCCATCTTCCAGATCTGTGAACTGGAGGGGCTGTGGCGGGGTGCATGACGGCTTCAAAGGGAAGAACTTCTGTGGCCTGGCTCACTTCCGTGGCCTGGCTCTTGTCTATGGGGGGCTTAGCAGCACTTTGAAGGGCTCACCTCAAAGCCCTGCAGGCGTCCCAGGTTCATCATGTCATTGCACCGTTTGGGAACAAGGCACATTAACTCCACCGCTTTCTGTGGGAAAGAACACATCACTCAGGATGGGAGAACAGGATTTGGTAGGAAACTCGCAAATTCAGGACTGGGAGGAGGAACTTATCTCCCCTAGGCCCTTTGTTTTCAGAGAGGGTGTGGTCCCTTGCTGCTCACTCTTAGGACTGTGTGGGGTTTAGATAGGACAGGCTGGTACTGGCACAAGGGCTCCATGTCAGTAGTGACAACACAAGGGGGACATGTGACCTGGCCCATCCTTTTTCTACCTCTCGCTTTTTAAAAACTTTTCTGTGTTGCTTTCAGAATGTCCAAGCAACAGCTTAGCCTGGTTGTTAAAACACAGGCGGTTCTGACCTAAAATAACCTGCCAGGAATGGCTGCAACCTCTTTGGCTTTAAATAATCCCTATGGCAGCACAAAGGAACATTTAGGAGGTAATTCTTAGTGTGTGCCGGGGGGATGGAAATGGAATAATTTGTGTTAGGGTCAAAAGGCACTTGGAGTCAGGGACAAAGTTGCATAATGAATCTCTGCAATTTTACCCAATGTCAAATGTCACCCTCTCTCTCTATATCCAGCAAGAGCCCCAAACATTAGTGGGCTCGGCTCTGGGCTGGCCCTGGACAGGATTCTGAAATTCTCAGAAACACTCAGTGTTCAGTAGCACTTGCCATGCCTCATGTTGCTGAGTAAGAGGGGAGTGGCTTGAACCCTGGACCTTCTGATCATCTTTTCCCTTTGGGGACGAGACACTGGACAGTCCCTAAGAACAGCGAGCATTATAAGCAGAAACCTACCTCGATATCTGAACACTCCAAACCAGCCTTCTCGCTGTATCGCAGGAAGTCCTGGCAAGGAAGGGCGTGGGAGGGTGAATCAGAGAGTAACATAGCCAGAGAGCCATAAAAGAAAACTCATCGTAAAAATGCAACAGACTTCCCTCCCCGGTGGAGGTGGCGATGCTTTGTAGTGGCTGAGAAATGAAATGGCGTGAGTCATGTCTGACACCGAGAAAGGCTTCAGAATACGACAGCTAAGGCTGGGAGAAGGGACAAAGGGGAGGAGAGAGAGTGGCACGGAGACAGGACAGACAGGAGAAAGTCGCGTCTTTTCCCTTCTGCTTGGCCTCCTGTTTCCAGAAGAAAACACATCAAGCTAAGTCGTTTAGTATAAGATCAGATCTTAGGGACTATGGAAGGTCTCCAGGGCCACCCCTTCCTTTCTATTTCATTCTTCATTCTTTTCTTTTTATTTCTTTCTTTCTTTTTTTTTCTTTTTTTTTATTTTATTTTTTTGAGACAGGGTTTCTCTGTGGTTTTGGAGCCTGTCCTGGAACTCCCTCTGTAGACCAGGCTGGTCTCAGACTCACAGAGATCCGCCTGCCTCTGCCTCCTGAGTGCTGGGATCAAAGGCGTGCGCCTCCAACGCCCGGCTCTATGTCATTCTTATACTCTTGTTATTTTTGAGGGTTTTGTTGCTGCTTGTTTGCGATAGGGTCTCCCTCCACGGCCCAGGCTGGCTACATGCTCATGACCTTCTTGCTTTCATGTCCTGAATGCTAGGAAGACAGACGAACGGCACCATGCCTGGCTTATACTTTAGTTTTCAAAGCACTGAGTGAATGGCTATAATAAAGGGAGAGTGGGGGCTCAGGTGGAGATACTATATAGAGCTGGGGCCCTAGGCTCAGTTCCCCAAGTGAAAGAAGAAAGAGAAAGGGAGAGAGGTGTGGGGAAGACAATAAATTAGAGAAAGAAAAACAAGTAGCAAGCAACCTTAAGGGCAGAAACGAGGGCCATGCAAGATTCAGGCGCAAGGCTGATAGCAACCGGCCGTTTTCCAGGCTGAAGGGCAGCGGTACTCCCAATCGCTATGCCCACTGCTCCAGTCTGAGGAGACACTTCTCCAGTCTGGGCCCAGGCGCTCAGCTTCTTACCTTGAGTAGCAACTGGTACTTGGTTATTCTCTGAATGGGCTTGATAAGGAAGTCACTAAGGGTCAGCCTTTGATTGATCTCTTGTTTCACCTCCTGAAATACAAAGGTTCAAAGGGGTGAGTGACTCAAGCTCTCCAGAAAAACCTGTGAATCTTCCAGCTACAACTGCCTACCCCACCATTCATGAGCTAGGTGTCACACAGCCCCAAGGCCTTGCTTAGCTCCTGAGTTTTCACAGTGAGCACTGTCACACCATGGTCCTCTCCCAGGGGCAGGTGGGGAAGATGGTGGCCGCAATCTGCTCAGGGGTCACATGAGAAGGACAAGAGTGTTCAGAGATAGTCTGTGATGGAATCTTTCTGTACACCAAGGCTTGGCGACAGTGTGTCCACAGAGGCACCCAGCGCTTCTTCAAGCCAAGGTGCCTATGCAGATGACGCTGAGAAGCTAATTGGTCTGTGGGGGTAGGTTTCCTGTCATGAAGGCCAGTGGCAGGGGCGCCTGTGGGTGGAGGATCTGGGGTGTGTCTCAATGTGGCTGCCGTGGTGGATCTGAGTGGCTCACCCATGAGAAGTTGCTCACCTCAAAGTAGGCATCGTATTCGGCCACGATGTACTCGGAGCGTGGCTTGTTCTGGCAGTACCACACATAGATATGCAGCTTCCGCTCCTGGGACGGCAGGAAATGTGACAATCAGGCACCTGCTTTCTGCTCACCCCCGCCCCCTCCTCGAGTCAAGAGCAGTTAAGAACAAGGAATGGTCACATGCAGGAAAGAACGGGGCAGTGGAATGACCAAGTGTGTTAGAAAAACAAAACCAGGGTGCTGAGAGAGAGAAAACCAGGAAGAACCCAAGAGAGCAGGAGTTTTAGAATGAGTGGGTTGGCACCTGGGGAGACGGGAGACAGCCAGGCTCACACTCACGTGTTTAATGAAGAGCTGGGCCAGTCTGTCTTGCTCTTGGATACATTTTTCCAGTTCAGCCAGGAAAAAACTAAAAGGTAAGAGGAGAAGGAAGTTGTATTTCTTGGGCAGACACCACCTCTCCAGAATGAAACAAGTGACTCCAGAATGAAACAAGAGGCTCCCATCAAACACCCTGCTCTTCCGATGCGGGAGGGGGGCAGATGCTCCATTCCCGGTGGCATGGAACTTACTCTTTATGCCAGTCATAAATCTGGTGGATGTTTCCAAACACCATCTTGTCCTTTCCTCGCATGTCCTCAGGGACCCCCTTCTCTTCTATTCTCTTCATGAAGCCCTGCACAACAGAGGTGACGTCAGCAGAAGACTTTACAGACAGCGTCCTGGGCCAACCCCCATCCCTCAGCATCCGTGTCAGCCCACACGCCCGCCATGTGGGGATCTGAAGACAGCACTAGGGTGGCTTCTCCCACTCAACCAGGCCCCAGCTCCCTCTACACCCATTAAAATATTTCCTTCTTCCCTTTCTTCTTTCCTTCCTTCCTTCCTTCCCTCCTTCCTTCCTTTTTTAGACAGGGTTTCTCTGGACAGCTCTGGCTGTCCTGAAACTTTCTCTATGGATCAAGCTATCCTTGAACTCAGAGATCCACCTGCCTCTGGCTCCTGAGTGCTGGGATTAAAGGTATGTGCCTCCTCTCCCCCAAACATTAAAATACTTCAAGAAGAAAACAAAAATCCACATCCATGTTTTGTCTGAATTCTACTATTTTTATTTTCATTTCTGCAAAGCTCCCTAAAGTCCAATATGTATAGTCAATAGGTTAAGACACCTGGGCCCAGGTAGGGTCCAATTTGCTCCTGACCAGGCGAGCACAGATTGTACACACGTACGTACACACACACACACACACACACACACACACACACCCCTGCTGCCATCTGCTTACCTCCACCACAATGCCCAGGTCCTTGACGTAATCCTTCTCTGTCTGCACCAGCTCATTCAGGACAAACCTGAGCAAGAGGTAAAGACAGCAAGGTTCCTATTCACTATCAAGCAAGAAATTTCCACTGTTAAGATCACAGGAACGTGATTTCAGAAAACTTAACAATCAAGACCCTCACATAGCACACGAGAAAGATGTCTTCAGCACACACGGAGTTTCATTGATGAGATGAGGGTGCAGGGCTTGGGAGGGCCGTCCTCAGGGGGCACAACAGTCAGGTGAGGGGGGAGTGTGCCCATTACTTTCCTCCCTCCCCCCAAGATGAGGTCTCATATTTCCCAGGCTGCCCTCAATTTCCCTAGACAGTCAAAGACGATCATGAAGTTCTGATCCTCCTGCTTCTGCCTCCTGAGTGCCGGGATTAGAGATGTAGGTTGCACAGCCAGTTTTAAGCAGTGCTGGGTATTGAACCAGGGACTTCGTACATACAAGGCAAGCACTCTATGAACAAAGCTACACTCCATCCCCTCTTGTAGAAACACAGGGTGGAAAGAACGATAACCATTTTTTTTTGCAAACTGAATTATGAAAGTGTTGAGACCAAGGGATCAACATGAGACTTTTAGTCCTTTCTTTAGGCTCTGTTCTTATCTTAGTAAGAGAAGAAAGACGTTTCTTTGTTAACTAGCCTTGAAAGGCTGGGGAGATATTGAGTAAAGCTTCTACAATACATAATCTCCACTTATTCAGGAATGTATCCATGGTAACTGGCCTGGAAAATCCTCAATCAAGGTCTGACTGCAAATATTACATGTTCAGAACTTTGAACACAGCATTCCCTACCCCACGATGTGGGACGGATAATGACAAGAGCATTTGCCTTTCTGGGTTCTTTATGAATTACTTTTATGTCCTAGCGCATTTATTACATACCAGTTACCCCATCTGGGTTTCCTCATGCTTATAACAAGGCAGGGATTGTAAAATCCTATCATCTAGATATTGAGATAAATGGGAAGGTTAGGGGGCTTGTCCAAACCTACAAAGTGAAGAGCAGAGATGGGATTTGAACCTAAGCATTTGGATCCAAAGACTATCCTTTCCCAGTAATCTACCGCCTAGGGAACAGACCAGCCAGGCCTCTGGCATCCCTGAGTCTCTACCCAAATGCCACTTCCTTTCTTCAGTTCTGAGAGTCAAACACTGAACAGAAGACACTGTGGTTATGCACAGGGCCCCGAGGTCCTGTGTTTACAAGAGTCAGCAGGAGTTTTGCCTGGAGGCACACCAGCACAGTTTATTTTGGCCCAGTTGACAGAAGGGATGGCACTCTGAGATGTCAAAGAGGAGCAGTGACTGATACAACCCAGCAAGTGTTCTAACCCAGGAAGCAATTCATCTTCAATGCTTTTCTCCAGAGCTCAGAGAAGCTGCTGAGGTCAGGGCCTCAGAGCGCATGGAGGTAGCAAAGAACACACGCTTGCTTTATCAGCGTGCTCAGCACTTCCAGCTGCTTCTCTCCCTCCAACACACGATCCTGTGTTTCAGGCCACAGGAAGGAGCTGGAGAGGGCAAATAGAAGCCTTCAGATGTATCTTTAGCATGGACCAAGTTACTTCCTGGAAGACAGTGGTAAGAGAAAACCCACAGGAAAATGAGAGTGGGAATTTGGGGCTGGCTGGCCCTTTGAGAGGAGGGCCAGTGCCTTGTTGCTGGGTTTTTTATCTTCAGTTTTTTGCTGAGCAATGGAGGTTGTCTTGGTTTTGGAGCCTCTAGGAAAGGGAACTACCGGGAAGATGAGATATCATCAATGAAGTCTACCTGGTGTAGTGGGGAGCTCACCTAAAATCACAGTACTTGAGAGGCAGGAGAATGAAGAGTTTAGGCCAGCCTGGGCTCCATAACAAGACTCCTTCAGAAAACAAAACAAAACTAGATTGGTATACACGCTTCCCAAGGCAGCTCATGACTAACTGGCAAACTAGTTAGAAACAACGCAATTCGTTTCCATGTCCAATCCCTACAGTAAATGAATGGTATTTTTTGGTCTACCTAAAGTTCTTCCAGCTACATATGGACTTTGTATTAGTTATTTATCTTTTTGGTCTGACTAAATGCCTGAAAAAAAGCAACATTGGTGTTCAGCCTAGTTTCCTCTTGCTTCCTTTCCACTCAGTACAGAACCCACACCATGGGATGATAACACATATGCTTGGGGTCACTCTTCTGGAAGTGTCTCCACAGATGGAGCCAGAATTGCGTTTCCCAGGGGCTTCTCATCCATTCAAGCTGACAGTGAAGGTTAAGTATCTTGTGACTGCCACCTTACACGCTAGTAGGGGATGGGAGGCCTTCCACAGAGAATTCTGAGCCTTGGCACTGGCTGGCCCCACCGCTAAGACGCTGTTCCTCCGTGGTGAGTTCCTTGCCTCTTCCTGCTCTCTGTGGGAGCCCGGAAGAAGTGGTTTCAAACTGCAGCATGGTCTTACCCGTGCCTGATGTTCTTTAGCCTGCTCTGTTTTCTTTCTTCTCCAGGTTCCAACCTACTACTTAATTTATTTTGTTTGTCTGGTTTCTCCCATTAGAATGTAAACCTGCCACAAGCAAAGATATTCTGTTGTTGCTATTGTTTGTCTTATCCATTGATTTATCCCGCTGGCGAGACAGAAGACATGCCCGATGGGCATCTGGTTAGTGGATGTGTGGTCAAAACTGAAGGGCAGCAAGTCCATTCCGAGTGTCTTCCTCCTTCTGGACAAAGGCCACCTGAAATCTTCTCCCCGTGTACCTCTCACTTGGCTCTTTGGTGTCTTCCTGTCATCTGACTGAGCCTCCAAGTCTACACCGCCCTTCTAGCCTCTTAGAGTATTTACAACCGGACACCACTTCATCTGCTCTTTCATGCTTGCCGTGAAGTCCAGCAGGTTGGCGTGAGGACGTAAACAGTAAGAGACATTCAACAGGTCGTTTCTCAAGGGGATTCAGGATACGGGAAGTGGAGGGTTTGATGAGAATCGGATGAGAGAGAGGCGATGGATACAGATGGGTACAGCTAAAAAGCAACAAGCGTTTCTAGCTTGTTCCAACAAAATCAAACAACATCTCCTTTGGATAATAATGTAAGTGCTACTCAGGCCCATTCAGTCGGAGAGACAACTGAAGGCACTGGCTCTTCCAAGGACCACCCGTTACCTCACAGGTCACTTTCCTGATAGGAGCTTCACTTCCCTGACATAAGCCGGGCTTCATCTTGACAAAGGACTGGAACCAGTTCCGGTCCCCTCCCCCGCTAGTGTCCCGACCACAGGAGAAGCTGGGGGAGAGCACATGTTGGACAAGGTCCAGAAAACCTCACTTTGGAGATGACGACTCATCCACTAAATTCTTGAGACCCTCCTGACCCTTAAAAGGCTCTGGGGGTGAACACAGATATTAGTTTACACAACACTTGCTCCTCTTCACGATGCAGTGACAGCCCTGCTTTGAAACCAGGCTCTCACTAAGATGTTAGCACTTCTGCTTCCAAGGAAACAAAGCCCTAAATGTTTACTCTGCATATCTGCCAGCAGCAAAAGGACTTGGCTTCAGTTATTTCTGCTCATTCTTGTGTCTGTGGCCTGGCGGATGTAAATGAGAAGACCCTTCACAGCTGCTGAAGAACCCATTCTGAGTGTCCCTCACAACCTCACACCCTGAGTTACTGGCAGCTTGCTTCTACAGGACTCAACTCCAAAGGAGACAACTTAAGTTCTGGAAGGGCTCTGTTTCTGCTTTGCGGATGTTCAGAGTTGTCCTCAGAATCCCAAATCCCAGGAGACTGAGTCCGCATCAAGGTAGAGGACTCAAACCTTACACAGCACGTGGGTTTTTTACAAGATGTGAATTTTATCTTACCACTAGTCATTCAAAGCACAGGAGGTTCTTGTAGAATGAAACCTACAAATGGATGTGAAGCCCAGGGAGAAGCAGCAGAAATGGGCCCCACCAGGCAGAGAGCCTCTCCTATGCGTCTCTTACCTACGGAACCCGGGGGGCATCTCTTCAGATCATCTCCACCAAACTTCTGCCACAGTCAGGGACTCTCTGGTACTGCAGACCATGGTAACTCCCCCAGTTCTCTGAACCCTATTTTCTTTCAGCATGTTTTACAGTTGTATTAGATCTTGGTTATAACCACACTTGTCAGTAACAGCTATCTCACAGAATATACCTCCAGCCCAAGCTTCATTAAGATGAATAATAATTATTATTCTTCAAAGTGACTTGCTGATATCAGTGATGCACTGTACAGACCTGGTCATCTTCTAGAAAGGATGAGAGTAGCAGGCAGACAGCATAGGACCCCTTGGCTGCTGCTCAGCACACACATGTACCAGGGCGGGATAGAGAGTCACTTACATTCTGCCTCTCAGAGCCTTGGCTTTCTGTTCTTCTTCCAGGTTTCTAGGAGGTGTGGGAGGGGTCATCCCCTCATTCAGGCAGCCTGTGGGGTCCTTCAAGCTCCCCCGATAAGAGCCTCCTTCCAGAGTCTAAGGGGAGAAGGATAAATAGCCTCAGAGCGAGCTCTGGTGAGTTATTTGCAAGCTCCGTGTCTGTCCAGTACACAGAGTATCCGTATGCCGCCAACTGCCCAGACATAATGAAATTGTCATGGCGACTTATCTCTGGGCGAGGGCTCCAGCAGGAAAGCTAACCACTGGGATTCTAAACCAAATATGGTATGGGAAAGGGAAACCAGCAGTAGGACCATTTTATGCAAATTGAGACACAAAAGGAAGTGACAGGGCTAGGTGGTGGGAATCATACTTTGTTACATACGCGGCAGTACTTTGGTAGAAGACAACGAGATGCAGTCAAGAAAGAGCCAGCGGTGGTGGCCTTTTCTAAAAACATCTTTGTTAAGGTTATTTAACAAGAGCTGTCTTTTAGTAATCCTCATTTCTGTTAACCAAGGTGCTACATAACTAATAAAAAAATCAGGAAATAGATTAATACAGTGCTCTAGAAGCAGCAGAGATAAGGAACCTGAGGTCTAGCTCCAGGTCTGATGGGCACAGTATACTCTTGCAAGGGACATGAAACTGTCTTGTGGGTCTCTGGGTTTTCAGATCAGATTCTCCATTTTAGCAAACTTTTAAGGAACAGATATGATACTTGTACAAACTCCAGGAAAAGTTCCAAGTGCCGCACAGGTGAGTCTCTCTCTGTGGCTGGCACTGGTAACAGTGACATACTCAAACCGTATATACTCAAGTTGTAACTGGCAGTAGGAACATACTCTCTGGGGCCAAACTAATATTTTAATGTATTAAGCTTACTGGCTTAATGTATATTTAGGATCTCATCATATAGGTCTTTGAAGATTTTTTAAAATTAATTTTGGCAGACATTAAGTTTTTTTTTTTTGTTTTTTTTTTTTTGGTTTTTCGAGACAGGGTTTCTCTGTGGTTTTGGAGCCTGTCCTGCAACTAGCTCTTGTAGACCAGGCTGGTTTCAAACTCACAAAGATCCGCCTGCCTCTGCCTCCCAAGTGCTGGGATTAAAGGCGTGTGCCACCACCGCCAGGCGGACATGAAGATTTTTTAAAATTAATTTTGGCAGACATATATGCAATAAATTTTAGCTCTTTTCACTGCCCATTACCCCATTTCATCCCCCCACTTCTCTAGTTAAAACTCTTCTCATCTCTGAGTGTGGCAAATAAATAGGGCTGTCTCATGAGAAAGGGTGGGAGGTTATTTATTTGAGTATAAGCAACTCAGCAGTGGCTACACCACTGAAGAAAGTGACATCTCTCCCAACTAACTGTTAATAGCTGTTGGGGACAGGGGCTTAGGAGTCCTTTCCCCTTCATGATGAAATGTTGCTGGGTCTAATCCTGTACAGGTCTTGTGTAGTCGGATTTTTCTTTGAGACGCCAACTCACAAATGACGACATAGAGAATTATTATTAATTATGAAAGTTCAGTCTTAGCTTAGGCTTGTCCCGCTAGCTCTTATAATTTAAATTAACCTGATCTTACTAAAATATGTTTTTTAAAAAAACATTTATTTATTTATTATAGATACAATATTCTGTTTGCATATATGCCTGCAGGCCAGAAGAGGACACCAGACCTCATTACAGATGGTTGTGAGCCACCATGTGGCTGCTGGGAATTGAACTTGTGTCCTTTGGAAGAGCACACAATGCTTTTAACTGCTGAGCCATCTCTCCAGCCCTAAAATATGTTTTACCATGTGGCTTTTTACCTTTCTTTCATTCTGTATGTCTGACTCCCTCCATGTCTCATTGGTAACTCCTCTGCCTTTTGATTATCTCCTCTTCTTCCTTTCTCTCTACAGAAGTCCCGCCTATACCTCCTGCCTCCATATTGGCTATTCAGCTTTTTATTATACAGCAATACTCCTTCACACAGTATACAAATAGCCCACCACAGTCTTGTCAGACAGCCATAGTTGCTTTGAATTCATGGGTACAAGAGCCACGCCATGTCTAGAAGACAAGGTTCTGCAAGATCCCACCCCGTCTTCCTACCCTTCCATTCTTTCCAACCCCTCTTCTGCAGTTTTCCCTGAGCCCGAGAGCTGGGCTGTATGTAATGCAAGTACCCTGGGCAAAAAGACCACCCAGTGACACTAAGCATTTGGTTCTGGGGATTGGTAGAAGCAATGCAGAGAGACAGTAATCCTAGAGATCAAGATAGAGGTGCGCATCTATAATACAAGCACGAAGGGCATGCCAGCTACCCAAGGCGCCTGACTATGCCAGCCCCTATGGTTTCTAATGGCTTCATTTAGTATTTGGAAACACCAGGCCTAAGACACAAGCCACAGAGATCAAAGAATGCAAAGTGCAGAGGTGGTAGAACAAAGGCTGTGGATGGTCTGCACTTGGGAGCATCCATCACCAGCTCTCTCAGCTGCTGTATGTCAACAGAAGCCAAACAGAGGCAGGAAAGAACATTCCAGGGAGACGAGACAAAGCAAATGTGGTACCCAGTAGGAGAAAAGATGGAGAATATTAAGACTTGAGTCTTCAAACTTAATGTTGAACAGTGACATTGGCCTTCTCCCCGACTCCCCAAATTGGTAGACTATGCCAAGGATCAAACATGAATCTGTTGCCAACCCTAGAATTAAAAGTACCAATGATGTCTTCCAACTTGAGAGAGAGACAACTACTTTCCACTTGACATAAAGGTGTTTACAGAACAAGTAATCAACCGTGGATGCTGTTATATCCAGAGTAGCAGTATAGGCTAAAAATAAAGAAAGGTCGAGAAGGGTTGAGCTACATTTATAGACACAGGATTCGTAACCTGCTATTAAGGAAATTAGAATGTCTGGTGCTGAGGACCGAAAAGCCAGTGGACAGGCAGCCTTCCAGTACAAGTCCCCTGTGCCATCACCAGAGACAGGCTCCAACACAGATGGACCCAGCTGGGGACGGATCTGATTAGTGTCTTTTACTTCCCATCTCTCTCACTGTCCTGTTGTGGCCTTTGTTCTGCGGCCTGTAGGCTGGTGGGAAGGCGAGTGCCAGGGCCAGCAAGCAGGCCGCTGTCTCCAGGGTGCATGGCACAATCAGCATGGCATGGTCCAATCTGTCTACAGAGTGAAGGGCCTCTAAGGAGCTCAGTGTGCCACACGGGAATATCTGCCTTTCCCTCTTGACTTTGTTTGAGCAAAGAAGCCCGGCTATCTCTTGGAGAGGACTCTGGGCCAGTCAGGAGAGTGTCACAGTGACAGGGAAATAAAGGACCTGACCTAGTTCTTATGCTGGGCAGCCTGCCTGGAACAAGGGAGCTGGCTCTCCTGCTTATAGTAATTCCAGAGTGACCCCCTGTGAGGACCCAGCTGCCTGTGCTAAAGTTGGATACAGGCATCCAGCCTGGGGCCACCAGGGTAACTTGTCATCAGTGCTGTCCCCAGGAGGAAAGAGACAGTGGTTGCCAGTCTGTCCTGTAGTCAAAACTTCTGCCCCACCTGTGGTTCAGGGCCACAGCATCCAGCAAACAAAAGAGAAGTGAACAAGAAAGGAACAATATAAGTTCCAAAGGCTAATCCAAGGTCAGGGGCTAGAAATGCAAAGAGGATTCAAATAGGTGGCTTACAACAGAGGAAGGCCACTGTCCTGGTGAAGTGAACACGTGCCCTAGTCCCTGGGTCTTGGGGCACATGCCCTCGCTCTGCTCCCTGCTCACCCATCATCACGCAGTA
>NC_022010.1:43339839-43377203 GCF_000317375.1 Microtus ochrogaster
ATTTGGGGTTTTAATTTTTGTTATTATTGTTGTTTTGTTTTTTAATTGAGGGTTTCTCTGTGTAACGGCCCTGGCTGTCCTGGAACTCACTCTGTAGACCAGGCTGGCCTTAAACTCACAGAGATCCATATGCCTCTGCCTCCCTTGCCCCTGAGAAGGACTGGGATTAAAGGCTTGTGTTACCACCACCAGGCAGGTTCTAAATTTGTGTTGGAATTCTAACCTTTCCTATTCCGAACCTTATGCATCCTTACCAGAAGGTTGCCGGATGACCCAGGTCCTGAAGCATGCTCCCCCCAGAAAGGGTATGATGGGCCATTGCTTCATCTCCTCTAGATTCTGAGCTTGTACTAACGCTACAAGAGCAATCGACTAAACACGTTCATTGATGTAAAGGGACGGCAAAGCACAGACACACACATACCCTGGCCTGAGCCACATTCTGCTACAAGCTACCCTGGCTGCTCTCAAACCAGCAGAGACAGAGGGTAGAGTCTTGCTGAAGTCAACTTGTACATGTCTCAGTCACCAGGGAGAACAAACAAGAGCTCCCAGTGGCCAGCCCTGCTACCTTGGAGGTGGGAGATTATCAAGACGCAGCCACTGGGCCATGAGAGTTGAGTGAACTGTTACGGTGTGGTACCAAAACAAGCACCAACATGGCTTTCTTTCCTAGAGGTTCAGTCCTGTGTAACAGGCAGGTGATAGAACACACTAGATTGTCACATGGCCAGGAAGATATGGCTGCTTAGCCTTGAAGGATGAAACCAACTGGTATCACCTACTAAACTGTAATATTCACCCACGACCATCTACTGGTTGGCAAGTACCAAGTCTCCATATCCCACACTAGGTCTTGGAAGCCAGAGACAACACAGTTCTTTTTGATTGCCCAAAGAGCTAACACTTGTAGATGCCTGCTTACCAGTGTGTGAAGCATGGCCGTACCTATGCCATCACCTTGAGATTAGATTCAGGCCGACAGATTCATCATCATTAGGAGTGCCGAAATGACTAGTCATTTCTCTGGGGCTATGCTATCAGTAGGAGCCCAGGACTGAAACCTTCACCTTCCTAGTTCTTTACAAACTTGCTACCAGTCAGAACCATAGCTACTAAAGAATAAAAAAAATCTTATCAAGACTCACATGGGTGAGCGGTGGCGCAAGCCTTTAATCCCAGTACTCAGGAGGCAGAGGCAAACAGATCTCTGTGAGTTCAAGACCAGCCTGGTCTAAAGAGCAAGTAGCAGGACAGCTAAGGCTACACAGTGAAACCTTGGCTTGAAACTCCGCACCCCCACCAAAAAAGACTCACATAAGGAAAGCAGAAAAAGTGTTTCTGGCTCAGAGTTTCAGCGAGCCCGGGAATAGTGGGTTAGCTCTGCCAGGGGAGGTGTGGGCATCCTCTCATGTCAACAGACACACAGGCTGAAGACAAAGCCAGCAAGAGAGAGCGCTGAAGGGTCCATCATGCCCAAGGCTTCCCATGGAGGCTCTCCCGGGATTTATCTGTACTGCAGGCAAGCCTGCAAATCCTACTTCCATTCTCCAATAGCAGCTTCTGGAAAGCTGATGGGGAACCATGGTGCAACCATGCCCAAGGGACTGCACTGGAGCAGCCCTGGGACTTAGGACCTGGGAGACCTCGCAGCCCTTGGGTAGAGCTAGGGAGCCAAATGACTTCAAAGCTCAGAATTTGATATCATTCTTTGAACATTTAATAGAGAAATGTCTGACAGATTCTGCACTAAAGCAAACTGTAAAGTGAAATGAGACTCTTAATTGGAAAGAACTCTGCTGGTTCTTCCTCACACCACATTAAGACAACTGCCTCCAGGTCCAGGTTCTTTCCTCTGGAGCAAGTATGAGACCAACCTTTTCCTTCCCACGGGAGCGCTTCAGGCATTGGAAGACAGCCTTCCCTACACGTTTCTCCCTAAACTTAATCTCCGTTTCTTCAGCTTTCATTCAAATAACATGGACCACATGGTACAGGCTACTTCCTCCAGGGCCCTTCCAGTTCTTTTAAGGACGTGCTAGATGGCTGCATCTAGAATGAATAGATTACTCATACACAGCTCATCAAGGTGCGGCTGAGCGGCTTGGAGTTCAGTGGCACCATTGACGCTTGACTTTGACTGCACTTTGACTGAGCAAGTCTGAGACTCTATCGTTGACACAAAGGCTCCACTTCAAGTGACCAAGTGTGTGAGGCCACTGGCTACTTTGACAGCGTCTATGCTGCTGTGCTCCATCAGATAAACCCCAGAACTTTTTTATGAGCTCTTGGACTCTTTCTTTGAAGTGAAAAGCTAATGAAAAATAAATAGGAATTTATTTTGGAGGTAAAAAGGCAACTCCGTGTTCTCAAACATGGCTGAATAGCCTCCGTTTACTGGTGTGCTCCACACAGTGGGTTGCTCCATGGCCGTGCTACAATGGGATGGGAAAGAAAGAAGGGGAGAAGAAAAGAATCAAATTTTGGTGAGAAAATTCTAAGACACCGAATCACTACTCCTTTATTCTTTTCTTAGTATGAGTTTGGTTTTGAGACATCTCTGCCACTGTGGGCTCCACATAGATCTTCAAGAAGTAATTATTGGTGGGAGAAGTTAATGCTTTTCTTATGGCAAACTCACCACAGAAAGGGCATTTTATTTGGTAGCTGTTTATTGAGAGCTTGGGGTTGGGCCTGTGAACTCTGACCTCACCCTGTACCCCCTCCTCTCTGTCTGGGACATTTGCTCCGTGGGGTATTCCAATAATTTTGCTCATGTCTCTAATACTAGTCCCATTGATCACATAGAGCAGAGCCAACAATACGAAGGTTAGCAATAGTTAAGAAGCAGGGTAAAGGTCTCCCCGAATAGAAGCAGATTCGAGTTTTTGGAACAAGTATTCGTGAAGAAGTTACTAAGTGTAAAGACCACTATGTATTAATGGAAGGAAAGAGCAATACCACCTCCAATAACTTATGAGCAGGGGAGAAAGTTGCAAAGGCAAATACCCTGCTATTTTAACAATAACAGAGCTGATAGCATGAAGCTTTGGGCACTACAGTGGGACTTCAGAGGAAATCTGGCCAGGACTGGTAGGGGACATCTTTGTAAGAGATGAAACTGGGTGGGGCCCTGAAGGACTGCTATTGTGTATTAGATAAGCAAAAGTAAGGAGAACATTCCAGAGAAATGGGGGTGATAGGCACGAAAACTTGAGAGACAATAACAAGAGGGTGACTTCGTAAAGTCAACGCAGTGTTGCAGTGTCCGCGATAGCCACAGGAAAGATGACAGGAAAGCGGACGGCCTCCAAGAACTTGCCTTCTTCTCACCCAAACCACCATCTACTGACACCGTTTGTTCTCTGTTCGCAACCATGAGGCAAGGCGGCTGACCTGGGAGAGGACGCGCCACTGTCCTCCAGTCCCTAGGCCGAGGGGAGGAGGGTTAGCGGTGCCTTCCCAGCAGAAGTCTGGGGAAGAACAGCGAATTAGTCGCATGAGAACGGCAGGAAAAGCCAAACAGGTGGACCAGAGAGAGAGAGACAGCAAGATGCTTGGAACTGCTGCCCTGTCGCTTACATTCACAAACATAGAGGGCCAGAGGGACAGCTCCAACCGAGGGATCCGCCTGGGAGGACCATTAGCACACCACTGAAATCCTGAGCCAGCTCGTGCTAATTGCCCTTCCTTCTGCTACTGTGATTGGCCCAGAAGATAGTCACAGGCTAGACCAGTTGTTTGGGGCTCATGTTTGTCTTCCCCATGTGACAGAGAAACATTCTGGCTCTCTCAATTTCTTGTGGCAAGGTTACTCACATATGCCTCAACTCCTTGATTACCAGTGGTCTAATTTCTGAGGCCTGGTAAACTAGAAAGTCTCCGAACGAACCCGCCCGACTCTTTAGGAATCCACATTCTGTCTCAGCAGCACACAACACTGGCCTCCGGGCTAGCCTGAGACACCGCAGTCAGTGACTGAGTGCCATGTGTTGTGTCTAGGAACCAGCTGTTCAGTTTTCGTGAAGAGTATTTATTTGCCTTGGAAACTCTCCATGTTTCATTTACCTCAACCATAAAGGCCTCGTTGAGTCCCTGCACCGACCCCACAGAAAGCTGAAAAGGCTCCTGGGGCATTTTTCAGAAGCCACCATTACATGAGATTATGCTAGAGGAGGAATGAGTGAAATTAGGACATGGCTGACTGATTTGAGGCCCTGGATGCCACACGAGGTGAGACGCGACACAGAGCGGCCTCCGGGATGCCCACTTACCAGCTTGCTTTTGACCAGCTTTTCTATGGCACTGACAAGGTCGGCAGCAGTGGGTACGTCAGTGGAAGCCTGCCGGGCTGCTAGCAGAGAGGACTGTAAGACATCGGACGGCAAAGGAAAAGCAGATTAGCCAGAAAAGAGGAACAGCAGTCAGGAAGCAAAGCAGACAGTCCAAAGTGCGAGGCAGGCTAGGAAAGTACAGCTCCGTGTTCAGAGGACAGAGACGACAGGGAGACGGGGTGGGGTCGGGAGGGCAGTCGGGTATAGGCAGGTCTACAGACCCCTTGTGAAAGAACTGGGCCTGGTTCTCCTTTGAGGCTGAGGGGAGCGGTCATTGACTCCCCCAGGAAACTCACAGGCAAGGGCTATGCAGACTGATACCAGGGCATGGGGAACTGCTCTGGGGAGATCAGGACTTCAGCCTTTTGTGGTAGCCCATTGCCGTTCCATGATCTGGGAGGTATGGGCTATTCCAGCCTCCCATGTCTATGAAAGAGATAAAGTCCGTGTTTTGCTACAGCTTTAGCTGGGGATCACCACTGTGTGTCAAGCAAGCTGGACACCTCTCCTCGTATCTTTTTCCTCCCTTTCCCTCCCATTTACACACCTGCACTCATGCACACATGCACGCACACACGCACACAAGGCACTGGTAAGACTCTCAAAAGTAAGTACTAAAGAGTTGTGTCCATGCTGGGGTTCCCAGAGACTACCCTGCTCACATCAAAGGGAGCCTCCACTACAGGCCTCTCTGTGTCCCTCCTGTGGACCAGTGGCAAGGCCTCGTGTAGTGGCTGTTTGTACAATGGCTGGGTATTCCTCCCACACACGGAAGGATCAGTCTTGTTTATTAGTCTGCTTGGTTTCTCCTTCATCCATCCTCCTGAAGGGATGTGCTGGCTCCCTCTGCAGTCATGTGTGTGCTTCTAGTCCAGGGCAGCAGGGCAGGGGCAGTGACGGTTCCAGGCTGGGCCATGAGGGAAATGACTGGGAGCACAGGAAGAGCTACGTCCTGGGCTTGACCAGGCTTCACTCTTCCCCGTCAGGTTGGGGAAGTTTCAAAAGGGCTTTTAATGACACTGGGATGTGTCTCTACTGCATGTACTGGCTTCTTGGGATCCCATTCTCTCTGGATGGATGTATACCTTGCTCAACCTAGATGCAGTAGGGAGGGCTTTGGACTTTCCACAGGGCAGGGTGCATTGCCCTCTCTTAGGATTGGAGGGGGAAGGGGTGGGAGGTCCGTGGAGAGAGTGGGAGGGGAGTGGGAGGAGGGGAGGGAGTGGAAATTTGGTATTTTTATTTTAAGCAATTTTTAAAAAAAGGGCTTTTAAGTCTTTGCTTCTAAGATTGGGAGAGATCAAATACATGCAATTAAGAAAGACAACACTATTTTTCCCCCTCCATATTTTGGGAGAATGCAGGAAAAATTTTTTGGTTTGGAAAACCGAGTTTCCATCTTTGATTTAGTAATCCTACTTCTGGGAACTCCTTCCAGGGTCGGCTGTGAGAAGGACAGACATGGGATCCTACTCAGGGATCCTCAGGGCTGTTACTCAGAGGTACAAAGACAGGAAACACCCGAGGCTGTCGCACAAAGGACCGGTCATGACAGTCACGGAGCATAAAGTCAGCGCAGTATTCTCGGCGACTGAAACTACAGTTACACAGGTAAAAACTAAACAAAGCCGGACTAGATAAAGCACCGAACACGTCACATACATAGTGTAAGTGGGAAGCATCCAGACATGGAGGACTAAGCAGTCAGACATTAAATGGCTGAACTTTAAGAAGTTCCTGCCAGGACTGGTGGGGGGCATACCTGGAATCCTTAACACTCAGTAGGTGGAGGCAGAAGGACTGTGGCAAGTTCAAGGCCAGCCTGGTCTACAAAATGAGTTTCAGGCCAGCCAGAGCTACATAGTGGGACTGCCTCCGAAAAACAAAACTGTTTTAATAAATCCAACCCTATTTGCTAGGAGTACTGAGACTTATACCAACCCCGATTATTCCAACAGAAACCAAGTGCACTAAACTCAAACAAGCCAGTGTGGGGACAGAGTTAATGTGTCTAAAATGGGACAGCTGCAACACACTGTGTGTGACAAAGAAAAGGACCACATAGATGCCTGGAGCAATCAGTTAAAATTTATCCAGGAACAACTTAACACACACACTCATTCACCCCCAACAAACTGTTTGAGGGGACTAGGAGAGGGTTCATGACCTTTCTGTTTTATGTAGGCAATGCAACCTGGGAACTCTACCATCGCCCTACACACACACACACACACTATAGTACTGTTCATAGGATGTTTTACAAGGAGGGTGGATGAAGCCAGCAGGCGAGTTCTCATGAAGGTGAAGGGCGATCCTCTCTGCCTCTGGGAATCCCTTTGGGCACAATGGCATGCTTCTGTTGTTTTATTTCCCAGTGCCCCAGAGTCAAGAGGCCTCAGAATCTAGGGTCTAAACATCTCTGTAGAAGGGGATACAACTGTGTGCTTCTTAGGGTAAGTATCGGCAGGCCGCCACATCTTAATCCCCGGTTGTCCCTCTAGCCTACAGAGGAAGACCTTGAGTAACTACGGGTTAACAACCAAATGCAAAGCAGACAAAATCAAGCTAAAAACCTCTGGAATACCCGTAAGCAGAGCCTAGGACAAGTCTGACATCTCTCTACGCTTGGCCTGCAGACTGACTCAAAGGAGGCTTTCCCAGTACAGAGCACAGGACAGAACACAGTGAGAGCCAGAAACAGCCAGGCCAGCTGCCACTACCTTTACAAAATGACACTCTGGAAGAAAACGGGAAGCACAACCCAGTGCTGGAACTCCCACATCGAGGACCAGAGTCACAAGTAGAAGCCGCTATATAAGAAGGCATGAAAAACCCAATGGAGCACAAAGCATGGCTGTAAGGAAAGCAAGGAGAGACAACACAATAGAAGCTCCAGTTGGGCGTGGTAGCCCACGCCTTTACTCCTGGCATTAGGGCGACAGGGGCAAGTAGAGCACTGTGAATTTGGGGCCAGCCTGATCTACATAGTGAGTTTCTGGCCAGAAAAGGCTACACAGTGAGACCCTGCATCAAAAGAACAAAAAGCAAGCCCACGTTCCAGGCCAGCGCCTGGGAGGCAGGGCCACTGGAACCGAGTTCCGCTCTAGAACAAGCAGAATGACCTAACCGTCCGGGCGTGTCACTGGACACGAACTTTTCCGATGCCAGCGAACAGAGCATTTTATAAAACAAAGGGCTGTGGCAACAGGGCACGCTTCACTTTTCCATGCTAGACGACACCCTTCCACTACCAGCATCTCTGCCCTGCAAGCCGACATGGCAGTTTTAGTGACACTGGCTCGGGATGAAGGGACTGCAATTCGACCTTTAGAGCTGACAGCAGAAGACAACTAAAGCACAGGTTGTACATCAGGCGTCACCCACTGATTGACACTTGAGCCCTCACATATCCCTTGGAGACAACCAGTTGCTTTTGGCATCTGCAGCCTGCAGATACAGTACCGTGACCCTCTCTCAACAGCGTGTGATCCCAGGCAGGTTCCTGCTTTAACCAGTCTTCATGTATCCCTCAGCTACCCAGAACAAAGCCAAGTCTCAGCAACTGTGAGAGAGGACATCTACTAACCAACAGCACCTACGTCCCTGTGGGTTCTCTAGGGAAGGCGCTGATGGGGAGGCCAGCGCTGTTCCAGTCTCACAGACTTAGGAAGAGAAATCTCAGCAGGGCTCCTACCATCTCGTCCTGGGTGGGGTCGTTGTCAAAGATCTTCATGGGCGGAGGAAGGGGTGTGTGTGACTCTTCATCTGGCTCATCTTCGCCCCAACCCTTCTTGCTCTTCTAGAACAAAAGAACGCCATTAGGTACTGCTACATCAATGAAAGACGCCAATAGTTCAGGACTTGACATTATTGGGAAGAAACGCAAAGGGAGAAAGTTTGAAGCCAAACCTTTAAACTAATTTTTTCCCCTCCTCTCCCATCCTCCACACTTTTTCTCCTCAAGTGTCCAGGCTGGGTCTCGAACTCATGATCCTTGTGTCAGCCTGCTGGGTACTGGGATTATAGGAATGTTATGTGTCACCAGGTCAGGACTAACTTTCAATTTTTTCCAAAAGGCTATTAAATGATCATCCAAATCTCATCCGGTTTTGTGCCATTTACAACTTGAGAAATGGCGGGTAGAACAAAATTATGAGGGGATGGGGTCCAGTCATGCATCGAGAAGACTGTCTTAGCTTCAGCCGACACTGGAGTAGGTTCGTTACACAGATAAAGCCAGCATTTTACCCTCCAAGATAAAAATGCATCCCCTATATTTTTATTACAGAATCTCGGCTCTGCAAGCACTCAAGAGATTACTGAGCCTAACGTCTTGGCTAAAGCCCAGTTCTCTGTGACAAATGTGAGGTCAGAGGCGCTCATTATGGCCCATTTCAGCATCACCAGCTGTTTCTATCCACGGGCGTCACTGAACTGAAACCTCGCCCGCTGTGACCTTCATGTAGTCTTCAGAGCTACCCCTCTGCAACCCCTTATTTGTTTGTTTGTTTGGGATAAGCTCCCACCGTGCAGTCTCAGCTTGTTTAGAACTTAACATGGAACAAGCTGGCCTCGAATTCAGAGACCAGCTGCCTCTGCCTCCCAAGTGTGGAACTAAAGGAGTGTCACACCACACATGGCATCTGCAACACCCTTGACCTGTGGCATTGCTCACAACGCTTGCCTGCAGCTCAGTTGCTGGTTTGCTGAGTGACATAGTCTCAAGCCTTGCCTTCTTACTCTGTATCTGGCCAGGTTTGATGCCACCCTCAGTAGATGCAGGGGATCAACCGCCTCTTCTCTGGCTAGCGCCCTGTCTCGGAATCCGGCAATCTTTGTTTCTGTCTACTTGATTGTCTCAGTACCTATCAGTCTTGGAATGGGGCATAAATCAAAGCAATCAAGTATCAAGAATGGAAAGTTCAAGATGACGTAGTACTAGAGAAGGTAGACCCGTCTGTGTGGGAAGCATGCCAGCGGTCCCTCACGGCAGAAGAGAGCTGGCCCTAGTAGGTACCTCGTCAGCGCTGTCTCCCTGAGGGGTTGTCTCATCCCCAGGCTTGGGTGATCCCAGGTCGAAGCTCTTCCGCCCATCGCGTACTTTCTTCTGTTTTTTGATGTTTCCATCTGCTTTCCCACTGTTGAGCCGACGCACAGGGCTGGTTAGCCACTTTTTAAGGGTGTTGGTGGAGCGCTTGGGACCGGGCGAACTGTGGATGGAGTTCAGGGAGTGTTGAGACTGAAGGTTGGCCACCGATTCGGACTTGCCTCCATTTTCCCCGGAGGAATGAGAGTAAGAATCTGAGGAGAAAGGGCAGACGGAAGCATCCTGTCAGAAGTGGTTAAAACAGGTGTTTGAACTGCCGGCTATGGCAGCTTCGTGCCTCAGGTCCTAAGGCAGAAAGTCAAGGCCAGCTGTGGACCAGGCAAGGGACAGCAGTAACATTGGACACTGACACAAATGTTCACATGTGAGATGCCAATCCAGGTTTTATGGAAACAGGAACACATGGGAGACAAAGGCTCCTGCTTCTGTGAAGGTTATATTCTGGTGGGAAATACAATAGACCATGAGAACAACAAAATCAAAAAAATGTAAAGTATCATAGTTAATGACAAGCGTTTTACCAGGAAAAAACCATAATATTGGGAAATGCAATGGGGAGGAGAGGGCGCAAATTAATGCTCAGGCAGCCTTGTGACTTGGCATCTGAACGTGGTCCTAACGGCGGCGTTGAAAGACAAGCCATGCGGCCATTTGACAAATGGCCATTCAAGCAAGCCGAAGATGAGCAAATGCAGATGTTCCAAGGTAGTATGTGGGGTAGGCTAGGTAGTATGCAGAGAGAAGAGGAACAGTGTTAGAACGGAGGCAAGTGAAGCAAACGGGAGGGACCACCGGGACCTGGGGTCTTATTTTATTATTATTATTAACATAGCACAATATTATTATTATGCCTTTGGCTTTTACTTGCAGGGAAAATTCTTAAAAGATGGATACCATCTATCATATATACTAAAATGTCATTCTTACTTTTAACTGAGGACAGTGGACTCAGACTGTCTAAGAGGTCACCATATTCCTTTCAGCTGAGAGACGCTGGTAGCCTGGAGGATGGGCACCAGTGGCTATCAGAAGAGATCAGATTCTGGATTTTTTTTGTTTGTTTTTTTAGAGACAGGGTTTTCCAGTAGCTATGGAGTCAGTCCTGAAACTTGCTCTGTAGACGAGGCTGGCCTTGAACTCACAGAGACCTGCCTGTCTCTGCCTCTCGAGTGTGCCACCATAGCCTGGTACTGGATATGCTTTGAAAATAGGACAGGCAGAGCTTTCTGACAGATTGTGCATGACATATGAACAAGAAGAGTCAGGATAACTTGGTGTTGCTCCGAACAACTATTAGGATGATAGTTGTTCATTATCGTTTCTGAGGGTGGGGCAGAGCATGGGAAGAGCGGCTTTGAGGGTAGACAGAAAGGAGGCCAGTTGTGGCCGTCTGAGATCCTTTTAGACAGATACTAACAGACAAGCTGACGCTGCTGGACTTCAAGTCTGGAGCTCAGGGCCGAAAGTGCTGGTAGCTATCCGTGAAGAGATGGTGCTGGAAGCCATAAGAGAAAACGCCAAGGGACATGAACACTGGGAAGGGAGAAGCCTGGAGACTCAGCAAGACGCAGGGGGACGAGGAGACAGGGGAAATGTCGGAGAGGCCAGGAGGATTGAAAGTAGTCCTTGGCCTGGAGGCTACGTGTGGGAAGCATCTGTAAGGAAATTCAGCTGTGTCAAACACTCCTTGACAGGCCGAGGGTACTGACCAAAGAGTTAAGCCTTAAACTTAGTTACACCGACGTCACTGGTGACTTTGCAAAAAAGCAGCTGTGTGATGGAGGGGGCCAGGCTGATTGTTACACAGAGTGGTGGGGAACGGGACAAAGGAAGGCAGCAGAGTGCAGAGAATATTTGCTTTGTTTCAAAGGGACAGTGATTGGAGATCAAGAGAGTTTGTTTTGTTTTGTTAAATAGGAGAAATCAGCATATTGTCTGTAAGCTGCTAGGCCATTTGTTGACTCTCTCAACGCTTTAATGAACTTGCAATAGCCTAAGCATTTTACACGGCCCATCTTATTTCGTTCTTTGACAACATCATGAGCTCATGGGGGTGTACGTGGGGTTAGTCTTATTATCTTCATTTTACTAAAGAGGAAACTGCCCATTTAGAGACATCGATCAATTTGCCCAAGGACGTACAGCTCCTAGGGACAGGGTAAGAACTGTATGCCATTCAGCCGGATGGAGCAATAAACTATGCTACTGTTCCTTCATGCATTTCCATGCCCGGTACACCAGTTTCCACCAACTACAGGCACAGCAAACCCAGGGAAGCCATGCTGTTGGAGTGAGACAGTTAGAGAAAGCACAGCACAGGGGAAGCATGTAAGACAATCCCCATTTAATTCCTCCAGTTCCTGACATCTGAATATCTGCTAATCTCTGAAGAAACCACCATTAGTATATAGAGTTCAGCCTACAAAATATTTTGACTAATCCAAGGACATGATTTTAAAGTCTGCTTCAGGTGTTGTTATAGCTCCTTCTGCTCCGGGATGCTCGTTTTTTTGTTTATTGACTGTTTTTTAAGATAAGGTTTTTCTGTGTAACAGTCCGGGCTGTCCTGGAAGTCACTCTGTAGTTCAGGCTGGCCTCAAACTCCTAGAGATCCACCTGCCACTACCTCCTAGATACTGGGATTACAGGCATGCACCATCATCACAAAGCCAGTAATGCTGTTTTTTGTTATATTGGTGTTGGGAAAACAGGGTCTCTAGATGGCTAGATGTTGCACAGCGACATCAGCATATTGGTACTCAAGTCAAGTACCAAGCAAGCATTATTAACTAGTAACAGTGCCACAGAGTAGGAGGTAGACAGTGAGTTCTAAAAATAGAAGACACAGGCTGCGTTTTCATTGACCTCTTGTCTAGCTACACACACGCTCACATGCACAACAGCAGAGAGGCGTGGGGAGAGAGAGAAAAAGAACAGACCAGCAAGGCAGAGCATGAAACACAAAGATATTTTCGCAAAGCCGTGGGTGATTACATTGCCAGCAGGCTGGTATGGCCAGACTTGCCTGATAAGTGAGCAGAGTTCAGGGAAGGGTCATATCTGTGTAGGAGGGACTGGCCTGAAGAGGCTTAAGGGAAGAGATGTTTGGAAGGGAGTGTTCCCAAAAGGTAGGATAACAAGAGTAAAAGCACAGTCAGGGAAATGGAAAATAAGTTAGCCAGGCCAAGGTAGGTCCTCGGTAGGGAATAAGATCGGTGGGGGAGAAACTGGGTAGGAGGAAACACTTGTGAAGACATCAGATAATGAATATGAATGTTACTTTGGGATTCTGGTGGGCAATGACATGACAAAAAAAGAGGTAGTTTTGTTTTTCAAATCAATCTGGCAAGTCTATACCACTATCTTGGGAAGAAGGGTTTGGAACCCAGATGGTCCTATGAGGCCCATGTGCCCAGGCTAGGGAATATGATACTGTTAGTGTCTGGGAGACAAGTTAAAGGTAAGTGTGTCATGAGTGCTCATCACTGCGGTCCTGACACAGCTGATCTCCACCCCAGCCCCATGGCTGCCAGTTTGCATACTGGTATTTTAACCAAGAAAATGGTTGGGTATTTAAACAGTGTTCTTGTGGCTTTTCACGCCTACTCGGAGACTCATTATTTCCTGTGTGACTCTGCTTTAGACCTGGACAAGCCATCTCATCTGGCCTTGGAAACCCTCAAGCTTAGATGAAGCCAGTACGGCAGAAAAGAAAATCCTGAAACCGAAGTTAGCAAATGCATTTGGCAACAGAGAGCTGCTCCCACCGTCTCCCATGGCCCGATCCCTGAGCTCCAGGCTGGGGCTTGCTGAGCCTTGGCCCTGCTGGGGCCTTTCTTGGGGACTATTAGGGATTTGTGCAAATTTTAGAAAGCAGCAGCAGAAGATGGATGTTTAGAAGCACAAACATGGAGTTCCTAAAATTCCATAGTACAAAGGAGAATCTAGGGGGCTGCTCTGCTAGGGGGACATCTGGGGATTCACTGCTACCTCTTTATGGACAAAGGTGTAATCTTATCTCAGAAAATTCCTCCCTGGCTGGGGTCTGGCGTGTGTTGACATTATTTCTCAAGTGTTTGGGATGGGTGATAAGCATCTGCAGGAGCACTGATAGAAACAGGGCCTCTCTGCAGATGAGTGGCAGACTCTCCTCATTCACCAGGCCCCAGGGATGCAACGGATTCCAAGTTTTCAGAACCTAGATTTATAGCATGTGCCATGTCAGCAAAGTGAGAGGCTCAACCACAGCCACTTCTCTTGGTTACCAAGCAAAGCAGACTACGTTCCAGGACGAATCATGGCCTGGCTTTGACATTCACAAATGTATATTAGGAATGGCCATTCCTCTTCCCCTGCTGCTATTGAGTTCTGCTTTTTATGCTTTTTGTATAAAGTAATGACAAGAGTAAAGAAAATGAAAGATCCAGAATATTGTCGGCGTTGTTTCAAGTTGGTTCCAGATAAACAACAGGAGTCACTTAGTGGTGGTCTAAGCAATGAGAATCCCAGACCGAAGCAATTTTTGATTCATCATCCTAGCCACTGCCCTATCATAAGACAGAGCCATTTTCAAATCACTTTGCAGGGAAGGAGATGGAGTGAAGGGGAGAGGGTCTCACTACATAGTCCTGGAACTCACTCTGTAAACTAGGCTGGCCTCAAACTCAGAGATCTGCTTGCCTCTGCCTCCAGAGTGCTGGGATTAAAGATGTGCATCACCTTGCTTGGCCTAAATCACTATCTGGTTAGAAAGAATGTGGATTCATTTGGACAAGGCAAAGCTTCCAAGCTAACGGTCTCTTCACGGTTATTATGCCCGCACCATCTCTGTAAATTTGCTGTGATTGGTGAAATGCATTCCAGATAGAACGGTTCCCGTGGCTGATTTGCATCAGCTACAACAACCACGTGGTTTCTTACCCAGTCATCATAGCTGAGGTAGGTACCATGCATTAGGATTCCCACACTAGGAAATTATAGTGGTATATTATTTGTATTTTAATATAAATCTTGCCTGAAGACCAGAAGCAAAGCTACAGCTACTATAGGTCAGGTAATGGTGACACACACCTTTAATCCCAAATTAAAGGCAGATGGATCTCTGTGAGTTCAAGGCTACCCTGGGCTACACAAGATCAACATAGAAACAGATCCAGCTAGGTGGTGGCCTACCCTAGGACTGGGAGTCACATGTCTTTAATCCCAGCACTAGAGGAAATATAAAATGGGAGGAGAGAGAGGTTCAGTCTGCTTAGTCTGAGGTCGCCCAGCCTTAGTAAAGGCTTCTCTAGTGGCTTGGCTGCTTTGCTTTTCCGGTTTTCGGGTTGAACCCCAGTTTCTGTCTCTAGGTTTTTATTATTCGTGCTACAGGAAATAGAAAATGAGAGTGCTTCAGCAAACCAAGGACTGCAGTCAGTGTCAGAAGCAAAACGCAAACCCAGACTTTGCATTGGCAGCCCGTGCCTTTAACCTTATTTCTCTACATGTTTATCCCACGTATTCCTTTAGCCTATATGATCATGATTTAAGGGTCTATCCAATGGCTAGTCTATTCAGCATTTTAAATATAAACTTACACATACAATGTATAAATGATAACATTTCAGTATTGAAAACTACCTTCAGAAAACAGTCACACACTAGGAACAAAACTGGGACCAGAACCCAGGCATCCCCTTGACCACTTGGGGCCCTGGATCAATGCACGCTCTTCACTCTGAGATTTGGGGCTGACCTGGGGACTGGAGTTAAGAGTGAAAAGACAAACGGAACTGTGGACACTGTAGTAAATGAGACTCCCTGGTCTGCTCTCTGCAACCTGTTTGGAAGATTAAAAACAACTCATTTCCCAAGGCAAACTTTACTATGGAATATTGTTTAAAAAAATACAGAAAAAATGACATATCATCTAGTTATTTTAAATAGACTTTTTGTCACATTTGCTCCAGCTATTTTTTAAAAATGAAATTAACTGAAGACGTCTATTTATTTTTGCAATGTCACACCCTTCTTCTCCATCCCAGAGTAAAGTCAGCTCTGAGGTTGGTATGCCTCATTCACGTCGACCCCGTTTGTATATGCAAACATGGTCTTGTTTGTGTTTTATATAGTCATAATATAGACGTTATTTTGCAACTTGCAAATCTCTTAGCTCAGCAATGACACTTTAACATGGGTCATCTCCTAGAGATGACAAGTACCTCCTTCTCTGTGTGACCCTCAGAATAGGAGCTTCTGACAGACTCTGCACAGGGCAGGTGAACAACCGGAGTTCAGGGGCTCAGCTGTTTAATCATTTAGATTAAGCCTGTCTGTCGTGTTGTCAGTGTCTCCCTGGGGCCAGGGCTCTGTCATTCCATGTGGGTTTAGTCACCGTGCAGCATGAGTCCAGCAGCTCAGAAGCTAGTGCTGTCTGCTCCCCTGAAGATGAAATCTAGGGAAAGCCAGGACAGCTTGCTTACTGCAGGCATCCATCCTCACAGTCCTGTCTAGGCAAACGCCATCTTTTCCTACACTAAGCAAGCCAGAAGGTACTGAAAAGAATATGGCTAGGAGCAGAATATGGGAGAAAGGACTATATCCCCACAGAAGGAGAAAACAGCTCTACTAGTTGTGAGTTTAGCATCCCCAAGGACCAAAACAGTGCATTGATAGGTTTCAGCTGAACCCCAGGGAACACATCAGAGGAAAACACAAACGTCGATTCTCTATTCTCAACACAGGTCTCACACTATACACATGTGGTTTATCTTACATATCAAGCCAGCAATTGGTTCATCAGTGGAACCAGTTAGACGTCCCTAATTCAAGTCAACCCTGGCACTGTCAGCCTTAGAAGGCATTAGATCCCATAGGTCGGTGGCTTGGTCCCCGGTTCTGCTCTTCATTGCCACCTGAGAGGCCATCACAAGCCCCAGGTTGTTTTACCTGTGCTCCTATTGACCGGCCACAAACTGAGATTCTCACAGCCTCCTTTTTGGGCTTGATTAATTTACTGTGTTGACTCTCAGAGCTCAGGGAAACAATGCTTATTGACTTATTATAAAAGATCAATCAAAAGACACAAATTAGTTTCTAGGGCATTAAAGGTGGCTCTTCCATCCCTCTTTAGATGTACTATCTCTCTGGTACCCACCTGCATCACACTACCCTAAGCTTCTCTGAACTCCATTCTCTTTGGGAGTTTCTAGGGAAGCTTCAATCTATAGACATGGTCAACTAAACTACCAAACAACATAATCTTTAGCCCCTCTCCTCACCCCAAAAGTTGTGGGGTGAGGTTGATAATCCCAACTGTGTAATCCTGCCATGGTAGTTGGGCGACCTGAACCCACTGGGAGGGGCTCACTAAGAATCACCACTTTGGAGATTCCTATGATTTGAGATGTTGTATACTGGGAAACAGATAATAATGCCAAATGTGTATCAGGGTCCGTGTATGTGTAAGGTGACTTGCGGAGAATTTCCTAGGATGTTCTGAACGGTACCTCTCAAGATCGGAAAACTCATTTTCAATCCATTCTTCTGCATTCAATCACGCCAACAGCATGTTTCCATATAATGTGTAATAATGTATCATAAAACTGATAAAAACACACAAGATCTAGTTGTTGTTTTAGACAGGGTCTTGGTGTGTAGTTTTGGCTGGCCTGGAATTCACTATGTACACTAAGTTGGCCTCTAACTTACAGAGATCTGCCTGCCTCTGCCTCACAAGTGATTGGACTTAAAGATGTACATACACCGCAGCACATAGCTAGCAGCTCAATATTAACATTTACATATCTGATTTAGATCAGCGGTTCTCAACCTGTGGGTTTTGTTTCCTCTCGGATTGGGGGAGGGGTGTCAAACAATTCCTTCACAGCGGTCACCTAAGACCATTGGAAAACATAGAGACTTACATTATGATTCATAACAGCAGCAAAATTACAGTCATTAAGTGGCAATGAAAATGATTTTACTATTTGGGGGTCACCCCAACATGAAGAACTGTATCAAAGGGTAGCAGCATTAGAAAGGCTGAGAACCACTGCTCTAGATGGTTGTTAGGTCTGTAAGTGGCTCCCTGGTATTTATCATAAGACTGTATGGGAAACTTTGACTCCAATGGTTAAAATAGAAAACCCCCAAAATTCCTAACATTGTGACATGTTTACAGAAAGGTCCTTTAGCCTCCTGGCTCCAAAAATACAGAAAGAGTTGTAAATCCAGCCAATTTATCTCCATGCCTTCAGTTATGTCAATATATTTGCCTGGAAAAGGTATGTACACAGATATCCGGGCTTTCTCTGTCTTTCTAGGAGTAACTTACTTAGTATTTTTCATACCGGAATGAACATGTGGGAGTCTATAAGATGGGCAGAACAAGAGTAAAAATTCTCTGGATGATTAATACATATATGTTTGTAAGCATGTGTAACACAGACCTATAGTCAGTATGATTATGTCCTCAATGGCCTAGGGTAACAAGCTGGACAGGTCTTTTAGGGGAATGCTCATCAAAGCCAAACCCCTAGTTACATATTCAGCAGAGGGCCTGATGCTGTGTACCACCAGCTCTTGGTGTGGCTGGCTTCCCGGCAAACCATCTGCTTGGCATCATGATGCCTAGGCTGCTCAGTGCTGGAGAATGAAGCAAGCTGCTCCAGAGCCAGCAGTGGGAACTGAAGCCGAGAGAGAAACCTGGCTGAGCCGTGGGCACTTGCTGCCACAGCAGTTTAGCCTGAACTGGGCAAGCTCACCGTGGCACAGGATATCCCGCTCCCTTAGTCATTCTCAAGTCTCAAACACACAAGGTAAGCCCCTGCTCCTGCTGACTGCACCAAAGCCCTGTGCTAGCTTCAAGAGTTCCTCTCCAGTGAGTCCTCTACCAGCCCACCTCTCTTTACTGAGACTTGGCATCTTTATAAACGTTGTATATTTAAATTCCTATTCCTTTAACATTGGTGTCTGATTTTTCTCATTGAAGTACAAAATCATGGGCCACTCTGAACCCTGAATCCTTGGTCTTGGGTTCTGTCTTAGTTCACTTCCACTTAGTGACCCCTTCCTTTGCCCCGTGCTGCTATTCTAGCACAGAATGCAGAGATGAGCCACAGAGCTGATTCTGAATTCAGTGGCACTTACGCAGGCCGGACATTCTTCTACCTCCACAGCCCTCTGGAACTTCAGTTCTTCACAGGACAGTCTCTGCTGACAGTCTTCATAGAAGACCCCATCTCCACGGGAGTCTCCTTAATTCTGTCCTAACTCAGTCCTCATTCCCCACAGCTCCTGCTGACTGTCCACCCATCGCTTTACCCTTCATCCCACGCTTTAGCTCCTCCGGAGCTGCCACAGAAACAGAGGTTCACTGAGAAGGTTCCCAACCGCTTCTCTTCAGGGTTTCCTTGGCCCCAGTTACCCTTGCATCACTTCTGAGACAGAAATGGAGAAAAGGAAAAGTCCTCAGGGGTCTTGAATGCATCTTCTCAGATAAGTATGTCCTAAAGTTTGAGGCTCCACCGACAGGTTCATGCTGCTATATCGATTCCTTCTTATTGTGACACCATGTTGCTGGCTTTGTAAGCTGAGGTCTGTCTCCATTGACCAGTGGTAGATTTAGAAGCTCGATCCATTGCATGAGGTGGAAGCCTGTGAAACTGTTCTGCTGCTCCCGAAGGGCAAATATCCTAGACATTGCTCCAACCTCTGCACCCATCTCATTCTCCTGGATCTGGCCACATGCTCTGGAAAGGGAATGTGCGCTCCTTCCAGGCTGCGTCGAGGTCTCAAGAGCTGCTCAAATGAGCCAATAAATGAACATGGTGCAATGTTACTCATTCTGAACCAACAAAGGATGCACCGTATTCGCATTAAAACCAAAGTACAGAGCTTTTATTGTTTAAAAAAATAAATGAGTGTTCAGTGTCAGGTTATCAACCCCTTGGCTCATATATCAGATATTTACATTATGATTCATAACAGTAGCAAAATTAGGGACTGGAGAGATGGTTCAGCAGTTAAGAGCACTGGTTACTCTTCCAGAGGACCTGGGTTCAATTCCCAGCACCCACATGGCAGCTCACAACTGTCCGTAACTCCAGTTCCAGGGAATCTGACACCTTATACAGATATACATGCAGGAAAATACTAGTGAACATAAAATAAAATTAAAAAAAAAACTATTGGAAAACAGAAGCAAAATTAGTTATGAAGTAGCAACTAAATAATTTTATGGCTGGGGTCGCCGCAACATGAAGAACTGTATTAGGGATCACAGCGTTAGGAAGGTTGAGAAGCGCAGCTCTATGCGATATCATCTAGCATTCCCTAGATTGCTACGAAGAAAGTCCTTGATAACGAAGACTGTGAAGGATGTAGAAGACAATGGGAGGCTCCTAAAGAAACAGGAACTGGGGCTGTCGATGCTGCACACCTATAACCCAGCTCTCAGAAGCCTGTGGCAGGATTGGGAATGCAGGCTAGCCTGGGATACACAGCAAGACTTTTATTTTCAAAATCTGTACAAAACACAATAATAAACTGAAAAAAAAAAGAAATACCATATAACCCAGCAAACAGCTCTCCTGGGGCAGTCTCTTATGCCGTAACAAGATTATGCGATATTATTTGGCATTATTTGGGGACAAAACCAAAGGAAATGAAAGCACAACCTAATAAACATATCTGTGTCCCAATGTTCCTCGTAGTGTTGTTCACCGTGATCAGGGCAGGAAAACTGCCAGTGTTTTTTGGACAAATGCATAACACATACATATTAGGCACATTTTACATAATATTATTCAGCCTTTAAAAATTGACCTATTTGTCACAACACAAATGAACCTGAAAGACAGTGGACTAAATGAGATAAGCCAGGCACAGAAAATGATTATATGATATTTCTTAAAGTGAAATCTTTACAAAGTTATATGTATGTATGTGTGCATGTGGGGGGGGTAAATATAACAGAGGAAGAGAATAAAACAGTGGTCACCCAGTGCAGGGACTGAGACTGAGAAGGAAGAGATGGCGGTCAGGGGATGTGACGGGACAGACAGGTGGATGACCAGGTCTAGAGGTCTAACGCACAATGGGAGGATCACCATTGGCTTTGGTTGTCCTTGCCATGAAAGAAGGGGCAACTCTGAGATGACGGCTGGCTCTGTTTCACCATAGGACCCATTTGACTATCTATATGCGTCCCTAAAATCATGTCCTGCAGATTAAAAATATACCACAAAATTTACTCAAAAACAAAATTACATGCGAAGATACTCTCCCTTCCTCCTTTTTGACAGTGTGCACATACTCAATTTAACCCTGTTACATCACATGCTACAAACGACTCCCACAGGCTGTCAAGGCTAACTCAGTCTCTCGCCTGTCACGGGCTCTCACAAAGGGTTTTGTGCTACCATCTTCCTTGCATTGTCTGTCACTGCCCTCCTCAGCTCATTCAGTCCACCTGGGTCAACTCTGCCACAGCCTCCACCCTGGTCTCTCTGCATTCACTGGATACAGCTCTGCTACTATGGCAACCACACCACCTTGTTCAGCCCCTCTCGCAAACCTGATCACCAAGACCCACTTGTCAGACTGTCATTGCAGCTACTTAGTCAGGCTCAAGTGAACCCTTTCAGCCCCTTTAGCATCTGGGCACCAGTCATAGCAAGGCTCTCAAACCACGGTCTTTAGTCAAGGAGTATCAGCCCCACCTAGGACTTGAGGAGAGATGGAAAGTCTCAGGTCCTGTGGTAGGTCAGAAACTATGGGGGTGGCTTGCCATGGGACTCAGGGCATCTCAAGTTTGAAAAGCACTATCCCACAGGAAGGCTCCACTCTGGTCTAATTCCTCAAGCCAACAACATAACCACCATGCTACATTCCTCCTGGCTCCCCTCCCCCTTGAGCTGTCTGCTCTTCTGAAGATGATCCAGGAGTCTTGAACAGTTAAAGCCAGACACTGTCCTTTTCTCTGACAGCACGCTTGTGTCCCTCCTTGGGCACCGATGAATGCCAGTTTACAGTTACCTTGCTGTGGAATGCCCTTGAGGACAGATGTATTACCTGTCTTTGCACCCTGTGCATAAATTCTTTAGCCATTACATTACTAGTAAGGAACAGTGCAGGGCTAGAAAAGATAAATCATTGGAGTGTGGATATTTTTAGGACCAAAGACCTCTAAGAAAAAGTCATTGTCAGTGTGGTCCCCGACTCCTAGACAGTAATGTAGCTATCAACACAGACTTCTGTTTCCTGCGTTCCTTAAGATGGTCAAGGTATTGCCCTTTTAAAGACAACTGAAATTAAGTCACTTGTTTCTTGACTATTTGAACCTTTAATACAACAGCGTAGTGCTGTCTGCAGAGGGAAAGCAGCACTTAGCAAACGACTATTAAAATGTCCTTGGCCTCAGTGTGGCTGGCATGGATCTTGGCTAGCACTCCATTCAAGGCCAGGATACAAATGTGAACTGGACTCCTGAGGAGAGTGTCCTGACATCAGAGTTGCTGGTCAAACCTGTTGCAAAGGCCCCAGCAGGAGACTCGCCACCCTCGTGTTCAGTTATTTTAAGCTGATCTGTCACCACAAGAAAGCCTACCCAGAAGGCTGTGGGAAGCAGGCCTGCATTCAGGTGCTGATGTACCCTTTGCAGTAACCTTGCTCAAAGTAACTTCCAGAGGCTTTTCTGCAGGGATGGGGAGGAGCTGGGAAGGGTGACTGGAAAGCTTAAGACTGTCATTAAGTGCCGCTCAACTCTAATGCTGACGTGGAAATTCTCCTAGGGAACAGAGACAAGCAAGAGAAAACTGACCTCGTGCAGGAAAAAGCAGCTGACTGAAGGTTAACAACGGTCTGTTCCAGTGTTCTGTTTTGGTTATCTACAGTGTGTGTGTGTGTGTATGCCTGCGTGCATGTGTATGTACATGAGTACTTGTACATACATAAACGTGTGTGCATGCATGTGTGTAAGCAGGGAAAGGAAATGTGAAGGCTCAGACTCTCCAGGCTTCACCCGATGGAAGATTCTTCAGTCTTTACTTCTGCCATGCTTCTCCAGTACCTGTGCCTAGTGGGCTTCCTCTGAGATTCACTCCCTGGACTTGGAGAAAAACAGCTTCCTCCTGCATTTCTCAGCACAGGGCTCTTTATACACGGTACTCCTATGCCTGTCTCGGCCTCCTCACCCCCAGGGGCTCAGAGTCACGGCATGTGTGCATGGCTAGGGAGGCCCACTACCTGCCTGCTGGGGCTGGGCTTTCCAGACTGACCCCACCAGCAATATCTCTTCATAATCTTTTATATTGACATAATTTCAGATCTGGAGAAAAGTCACAAGACCAATACAAAAATCTCTACACACCCAGCTCCCACCTACCTTTTGACCTCAGAAAGAATTACACAGATTTCTCTTTCTCTCCAAATATTTCAATGTGTTTTTTACTTAGTGAAGCAGAGATGTTTTCTTGCATGGCTACTGCACATTGAACCAAGCAGAACTTTAGCATGCTCTCTGTTCAGATGCCACCAACTGTCCCCATGTCCTTTACAGACAGGTGGGACTTACCATGCTCTGTATACCTTTCACGAGGACAAAACAGCTCTGTTGCTGTGTGCCCCCCACTTTGGGTTTGGCAGATGTTTGGAGTAAGGGTGTCGCTGCTAGAGAAAGTCTCCAAACACTGCATCGGAGGCACAAGTATGGACTGGACGCTTCTAGGGCTGTTAACTTGGGTCCTCTGGCTGAAGCAGCATCTCTCACGGGCACTGTGTTCTAGCCCAGCAACTTAAACAGCACACTCCTGGAGCCCAAGCCTTTCAAAAACTCTGTAGTTTTGCTTTGCCTAACTTGGGGCGTCTCCATGACAACTTAGCTATACATAATGCCTGAGCATAACTACCATGTAACAGACTCAAGTTCGTTCACGAGACAGTTCCCTGGGCACAAACAGGAGAGTAGAGAATTTACTGCTTCACCTAAGACACGGGGAAACACATAGTAAAAGTCGTGAGTGCACTAAGAGTTAGAACTAGACTCTTAAAAATTAATAACTTTTAATGAGCTTACAAAATAATGGGTTCATTAGGACATTTTCACACACGGGTATCATGTACTTTGTTCACACCTGCCCTTGCTCCCCACTCCTCCCAGCAAGATTTTGTTTAAAATTTGCAAGTTTTGCTTAAAGCTACTAATATTTGAGTCTTCAGCCTCTCGGGAAAATAAAATGTGCCAAGTTGAAGTGTTCATGTGTGAGCCTCATTCTGAAAGCTAGCCCCAGGTTCAGGTTTACACCCCAAACATGAACCTCTTCGGCAGATTTTGAACGGTCATTGAAAATGATGTGGGTTAGCTGGGTGGTGGTGGTGCACACCTTTAATCCCAGTACTCAGGAGGCAGAAGCAGGTAGAGCTGAGTTCAAATCCAGTCTGGTCTACGGAATGAGTTCCAGGATAGCCTGGGCTACACTGAGGGAACCTGTCTTGAGAAACCAAATATGTATAAAATGAACTTTTGTGGGGAGACATGACATTCTGGCTGGATCAGTTGACTGCTTCTGTTATTCAAACACATGAGAAGACCCTCATGATAAGGAGCAGCGGTTGCTCTTGAGTCTTGAGCAGAACAGACTCAATGAGAAAGCCGCAGGCTGAACAATGCTAGCAGCATTTGAAGATACTAGCAGGCAGTGGTACACTTCCATTCGCCCAGGTTGAATGTAAACGTAAAAGGCAGGAGAAGTGGCAAGGAAGTGTGAGAGGTCAGACTGGCAAGACCTAGGGGCTCAAGAGCTGGCTTTTGAGTGTAGACAGCAATGAACCAATTGCCCAACTGTTCTAGCAAACAATGAGACTTGAGCACAAGGAGAGATGAGTCAAGCTTAGACTGGGAAGACGCCATCAGACCCTGGGAAGGTCACTTCCAATTATACTTAGGATTAGATATGGCTTCATCAAGCATCTACTGTCCTTGGGGAAGGTGAGACAAGTTGACACCTTGTTCTGTAGCCAAGAGCCAGTTCCCAAGATTTGTGAGCAGTATTTGAACATTTCCTAATCAAGAAAAGCATTCAAGGTACCCAATGAGCTGCTAGGAATTAGGGAACTTGTTTACTTAAGGCAAAGGTCAAATCTCAGACATCTTTAGAGATCAATAGGCGAGAAACACAGGAAAACTGGGCACTGGGCAGGCAGAAGTAAGGGCTGGGGCATAACGGAGGGTGGAAAGTCTGCTAAAGACAATTTTGTGTGTGTGTGTGGTTTTATGAGACAGGGTTTCTCTGTGTAACAGCTCTGAATGACCTAGAACTCACTCTGTAGACCAGGCTGGCCTCAAACTCACAGAGATCCACCTGCCTCTGCCTCCTGCATGTTGGAATAAAAAGTGTGAGCTACTAAAGACATTCTTATTTGAGTATTTTTCAAAAAAGAGCCCTAAACTCTGCTACCAAACACCAAATGTCTTGGACCACAGGTCTGCAACTTTGCTTCTTTTGCCCAATGGTAGCGAGGCCTTCTCACTAGATTCCTAGGCAGTGACCTAGGCGACGTATGTCTACCAGGAGTGACCCTGCAGAGGTAACACAGAGCTAGACTACCCCCAAAGGAGCACCTCTTTCCAGAAGCTAAGGCTCAATGCTGCCTAGACTCTGCCCGCTGTGAGGGGTCTTCTATTACTTGAACACTTGGTGTGAAGATGTTGCATTATTATCAGTTTATTCAAGAGCTGTTTATTGAGTGTCTTCCATGCGCCAGGTGATATTCCAGACATGGCCAGTGGCAGTGCAGGAGGCAAAATCCCTGAAAACATTCTAACGGAGTTAGCTAATAAATGAATAAATGAGTTAGAAAACCTCCCAACAGTATCTGGAGAATTAAAACGAGCAGGAGAGTGATGGAGGAGGGTCATCTTTCTATCTGTTGTTTCATTGATTAAGTAATAAAGAAAACTGCTTGGCCCTGATAGGACAGAAAATTAGAAGCGGAGTAAACAGAACAGAATGCTGGGAGAAAGAAGCAGAGTGATTGAGTCGCCATGATTCTCCCACACCAGACAGACGCAGGTTAAGATCTTCCCTGGTAAGCCACCTCGTGGGCTACACAGATTATTAGAAATGGGTTAGATCAATATGTAAGAGCTAGTCAATAAGAGGCTGGAACTAATGGGCCAAGCAGTGTTTAAATGAATACAATTTCTGTGTAATTATTTCGGGTATAAAGCTAGCCGTGCAGGAGCCGGGGCGGCTAGAACACAGCCCCGCTGCTCCAACTACAACAGGAGAGGGCTTGGATGATGTCTTCAGCATGAGAAGCTGGTGATGGTCCGTTTGAGAAGGGATGTCTAACCTAAAGACAGGTAGGAGCTGGCCCTGGGGATGGAGGGGCTAGGCTTCCTGCTAAGGGCCCTAGCTGCACAAAGTTCCTGAGGCAGTGTTGAGCTGGGGAAGTGCGAGCCCCTTGAAGGAAGCCCTTGGGCTGTCACACAGTTACTCAAGAAGGGACATGAAATGACACTGGACAGAGAGGATGGATCTAGAGCTTTGTGAGATGTGATGGGGTACCAGTAATTAACATCTTAAGTACGCCAAGAAGCCAACTGTGTATTGGCTTAGGCAGAGAGTTGCGATTTGTTTTCATTGATAATCTTGAATTCTTGTATAGCTAGACATGTTTCTCTTGAATTTGAGTCACTTTTCCACTAAGAATCACCTTTCCTTCTGGCAAAGGGTAAAAGAGATGGGAGAAAACATCTTATTAAAGATGGATGAATAAGAATGGCCGGGATATGTAGATCTGGTATCTGGACCAAACACTCCATGTTGAACTCACACATATATGGCCTTCTCACTGCTCCTGGCCAGCTCATGTGTCTGTCACCTGCCCTCTTTCTTCCTGCTACAGTGAAAGCCATGTTGGTAGCGTTAGGAGACATGGCCAATGAGCTATGCTTCTACCTCTGATCTTGCTTATCCCTCTGCCCCAGAGAGCTCTTCCCCAGATCCACGTAGCCCATTCCATTTTCCTTCGGACAGTTGTTAAAGTGTATTCTTCTCAGACAGCGTCCTCTGAAGAGCCACCCTCCACGTCACCATTCCCCATCACTCACCCTGCAGCACGAACTGCTATCCAGGCAGCTGTATTAACTCTATTTCTTTATTTCTCAAATATTTGTTTTTCCCTTTGATAGCCAGGGCCTTGCTGATTCGTCAGAGGGCTGCTCTCAGAGCTGGCTAATTCCTCAAAATAGTCACTACCTTTCGTCAGCAAAGTCACCCACCCAGGTCCACGTCCAGATCACCACCTTGCTCTCAGCCTTACTTCTCCAGACAGCTCTCCACCTACCTTAGTCACACCAGGGCCAGGCACCCCATAGCTAGGGACAGCCTCTTACACTCAGTGCCTGCTGACATTACTCAAACCAGTCCACCTGAAACCTGCTTTTCTTGTCATGTCCCTCACTGACTTCAGTCCCCTCCTTCTTTCTCCACCTATATAACCTCGGTGTTTTCCCCATGGCCAGGTATGATCTGCTACTCCTCTTGGAACTTTGAGCAAACTTTATTTTTTTTAAATAATGATCCCCTGATCCACTGACACTGCTGATCTTCAATTTTTTGTCTTTCCTTTTGCCTTTATTTTTTTTAATTTATTTATTTATTAAAGATTTCTGTCTCTTCCCCGCCACCGCCTCCCATTTCCCTCCCCCTCCCCCAATTAAAACCCACCTCCTCAGCCCGAAAAGCAATCAGGGTTCCCTGTCCTGTGGGAAGTCCAAGGAACCCCCACCTCCATCCAGGTCTAGCAAGGCTTTGTGGTGAGCCTAGGCAGTTTGGATGCTGATCTTCAATTATTTTCTAATAATATGTTCTATTTTCAGATACCTACTGGAGAACTTCCTCGGTATTTGCCTGTCCTTATGTCCTCACTAGAATGCAAGCTTGAGGAGGACTTTGTCTGCTTCGTGGCTGTGCTCCCAGCAACCAGATGAGAGCCTACCATGGACTAAAATGCTCTGACATACACTGGGGATAAGAGGGTGTCATAGCAAGGGCTGAGTAAATATGTCTACATATTCAGTGCCAGCAAAGGGAGCCCAGGGGTCTGGTGATGCGCACGGGGATGAAAACTGAGGCCAAGTGGGAGGTGAGCTGATTCTGTGACTTGAGGTCGGGCTTTTTTCTGAACCTTTATTGAACCCTGGTTTCCTTATCTCTGCCAAGATTTAATAGGGAAAGGTTGTTGTATGACAAAAGGTTGCTGTATGTGTCAGTGATGTAGAAATGCCTACAGGCCTCGGGTCCACTACTGGCCTCTGGCCTCACTACAGGCCCAGTGTGCTTTGTGCACCCTGCTGGGAGAGGGTCTCCCACTTCTCTCCCACAGGATCGCAGTTACAGGAAGATGTACTCTCTTTCCCCACTGCCTGCTGTTCCTTATTCTGTTCAGAAGCCACTGGTCCCAAGTGGGCACAGATGCAGAAGCAGACCCTGGCTAGTGCAAACATCCAGACGGACTCAGAGGTGCAACAAGTGTGAACATGGGAATTGCTGCCACACTTGGGAACTCAGGAAGGGATTTTCTGGGTCCTAACATGCCCCACCCATTTGTGACTTCAGGTTAGAAAACCCTTCAAGAACACAGCAAATGAAAAACCCTTAAATGAATAGGAGGATGTAAAGGGCTGGGCAGGGGGAGTGTGTTGCAAAAGAAACACAGTCATTACAGGAAAAAAATAGAAGAAAATTCAGTTTCTGTAAACAAGCCTTTACCAACCACTTCACAACATTCATTTCACCTTCACTGTGTGTGTGTGCATATTTATGTATGTACGTGCGTGTGTGTGTGTGTGTGTGTGTGTGTAGAGCCGTGTAATTAGGGAGTGAATGACCTACATCTCCAGTCTAGAGATAGATGACCCTCTTCAGCTAGGAACCCTCTTAATTAAGTCCCTGGTAGCCTGAGTATTGACTGGGTACCTTTCCTGGACTTTACATGTAGCAAGGTTGGGACTTGCTTCCAACTTCCTGATAGAAAGAGCATGCAGCCCAGTCGTAGGAGCCTTGGGTACCAGGAGCTCAGATGCAGTTGCTAGGCTGCACACAAGCCATGTAAAGCATCTGCCATCAAGCTACATCTCCAGATTATTTCCCTATTAGAGTCTTACTCCATAAGCTTGTGTACTGGATGGCTAGCTCACTTTCTTTTTGATTTATGTGAATTCTATGTATTCTAGATATTAATCTTTTATCTATTATGTAGGCTATAAACATTTTTTCTAGCCTGCCATTAGTAACTTCCTTTATATAGTGTCTGTCTTGTCTGCTTGGGGTTCATCAGGGACTTCTTATATATGATATGGTTTGGAAGTCTAATTTACCTTCCTTGAAATGCAAGGAAGTTTTTTGTTTTTTGTTTTTTTTTTTTTGGTTTTTCGAGACAGGGTTTCTCTGTAGATTTGGAGACTGTCCCCGAACTAGCTCTTGTAGACCAGGCTGGTCTCAAACTCCCAAGATCCGCCTGCCTCTGCCTCCCGAGTGCTGGGATTAAAGGCATGCGCCACCACTGCCTGGTTTGGAAAAATATTTTCTGGTAGGAACATCAAAGAACTTTTAAGCCACAACATTTAAGGACCAAATTTTTAAGAGACAAGACCACGAGGCAGGTTAGGAGGAAGCCCAGCCACACATCCCACTGTGTGCTCTCCTAGCTCAGTGGTGGCGCCATGCTGCGCAAGCACCAGAACTAGGACAGTGGAAGAAGAGACCTTGGGCTCTGGGTGGTAAGCAGTTCTCATGCTCCATAGGTCACCAGTGAGGACCCTCATCAAAGACAAGGACATTCCAGTCTATCATTTGTGGCTAAAGTCTAAGGACCCAGGAATGTCCTAAAGAAGAGCAGCATATTAGCCGCCTTGTGCAAAGACTCCAACCAATGAGATTTTTGTTTTTCTTTTTCATTACATTTAGGTTCTGTAATAGATGCTGAACAATTGCACGAGTTGGCAGGGGGTTGAGGTGGGTCTTTTGGTAAGGTTCTGGGAGAACTAGAAACAGGGGCAAGGATACTTTGTGCATATGCACTTGTGCAGGTGAGTCTATGTGTGTGCACTTGTGCTGAGGGCTAAGGAGAATGCACTTGTACAGAAAGGAAGGGGAGGGGCTAGAGGCAGATCCACCTGCTGCGGCCACTACGTTACTTTCAAGTGTTCTAAGAGATTCCATCATGGGTGAATAACAGGGGTGTATAAAGGCCCTTGGGGGCTGGAGAGGTGACTCAGCGGTTAAGAGCACTTGCTGCTTTTGCAGAAGATCGGTGTTAGTTCAAGTCCCAGGACCTACATCAGGTAGCTCACAGCCACCTTGGGACTCCAGATCCAAAATATGCACCCTCTAGCCTCATCATATACATGTGTGCACCAGACACTCACACAGACACAAGGACACATGCACACACAGAGACACAGATACACACAAAAAAAAATTCTAAAAAAATTTTTTTAGGTCCTTGAGTATGGATGGAGGTTCTAACAAATACATGGCACCTAAAATAACCCAGAGTACCAAAACTCAATGATAAGGAGTAAAATACGGCCTGCCAATTTAAGTCGCTGTGGCCCAGAGTGGCGCAGAGGGGGCAGACACTGAAGGAACTGGGGCACTAAAGGAACTAGGGGCACTGTCCTGCACAATTTCCTCAGTATAGTGGCTATGGAAATGGTACACAAATGACTAAGGGCACGGTTGGTCATTCAGGACCAGGACAGGGAGGGGCTGCACTGTGATGTGCAGCTCTCAGGCCTGTGACATAGCCCAGCACACAGAACAGGACAGGGCCTGGAGATCGCCTGAAGTGTGGGAATCTGTCCTCCTTTTAAGAGATCACCACACTCTTACCCACTTAAGCTTTTATTGCATCATTTCTTTCTAGTTATAAAAGTAATTTTTATTGCAGGAATTTTGGAAAATCAGAAAAGTTTAATGAACCATATAAAAAAGCACTCAGGAATGGGGGATGCTCAGGGCACAAGGCATTTGTCATCCGAGCAGGAGGGCCTGACTTGGGATCCCCAGAATCCACAAGCCAGAAGCTCACAGAACTGTTAGGAGCATAGGTGGTGAACACAAACAAGGTGTCTTAAACATGGTGGAAGGTGAGGATGGACACTTGAGATTTTTTCTCTGACCTCCATACACACTGCAGCACACACCTGAACACACACAGGTACACACACAAATGCACACACGCACAGGCATAGGCATAGGCACACACATACCCGGGTTAAAAAACAAAACCACTGACTTGGCATTTCTGGTCAAATTGCTTTTCATTTTCTTTTTCCTTTTCTTTTTTTCTTTGTTTTTGAGACACGAGACAGGGTTTTTCTGTGTAGCTCGGACTGTCTGGAACTCACTCTGTAGACCAGGCTAGCATGGAACTCAGAGATCTACCTGCCTCTGCCTCCTGAGTGCTAGAATTAAAGGCATGGCTACCTCTATTCAGCCATTCTCATTTCTTTCTTTTTTTTTTTGTTTTGTTTTTTGTTTTTCGAGACAGGGTTTTGCTATAGTTTTAGAGCCTGTCCTGGAACTAGCTCTAGTAGACCAGGTTGGCCTCGAACTCACGGAGATCCACCTGCCTCTGCCTCCCAAGTGCTGGGATTAAAGGCGTGCGCCACCACCACCTGGCTTCATTCTCATTTTTTTTAAGTGTTAATAGACTAGCTTAATAAACTGCCTTTTAAAGTCTTGCTACTTCATAATGTTCATATATCTACTTCTTCTAGGGAGTTATATTTTGTTAATTTAAATTGTGGTAAGATATAAACATACCTCAAAACCATCATTTTAACCAGTCTTTTGCCTTTTTTTGTTTTTGTTTCTTGTTTTTTAACACGGGATTTCACTGTGTAGCCCTGGATATCCTAGAACTTGAACTCAATCTGTCTTGAACCAGGCTGCCCCCGAATTAAAAAATTCCCCAGCCTCTACCTTTCAAGTGCTGCGATAAAAGGTGTGTGCCGCCGCCACCACCTGACATTCTAATCAGTCTTAAAACAGTGCACAATTCAGTGGTGTTAAAAATTCTTCTCAATGTTGTGCAACCATGGCTGCTATCTCTGCTCCCTCGTATGCTGCCCTGTGCTGAGAACACACACCATGCAGGTGCGCTTAGAGCCCCAGCGCCTTTCTTGCCTCACATGGAAATGCTCCATGTACACAGGTGCTCGTATTTGCCCATTTTGCCACTGAGACTGACATGAAGGGGTTAAGTTCCTTATGGTGGATCACAGGGTCAGCAAGGCACATCTGTAGGGCTTCAAAGTCAATGCCTTACATGGTTTTGGGCTCCATTCAGACCGAGGACCACAGAGGAATGAAGGTATCTTAATGTACCTATTATGCCTACATAGAAAATGAATTTAAAAATACCTCGATCAAACTTTGAATTAGGAAGAGGTCTGAAATTTTTCTAACCCAATAAAATGGAAATTGCACGGTACTTGTTCACTTTATTTAATGGAATAATTCATTTTAAGAATCATAAAAGAACATTTATAGGGCTTTCATGAGTTCATCTGAAGCATTCAACTCCCAGACCTATTTTCCACCATTAGGCACCTCAACTTTAAAACCGTCTATCACAAGGTTATGCAGAAGCAGCCTCTGTGGTTTGCAAACAGAAACAGTTCAACAGTGCCATCAAGAAAGGCTCCTTCCAGGGCTCGAAGGGCCAGTGACTGCCACACTCTGGAATGCACGAGTCACAGAGAAGCCTGACACACAGAAAGGCAGGCCTGGCCTTACTCATTTAGGGCTCTGAACTGGGACTTTTAGTTTGTCACCCATGTCACTCTGATTTCAAAAAAGGGGATCTCAGTCTGGAATCCAGAGCTAAGCCACACAACACAGAATCACCTGTATCCATTTCCTGGAATTCCCTGATAAAGGCACATAGAAAGACCCTCTCAAACACAGCTGCTGCTCTCCTCTTGGGTGACGTACTGTTGGGGTTGGCAGGGATGCAGATATGAACTATAGGGTAAAGTCACTTTATTTCATTTCTTTTATCTTACCAAGCTCAAAGTCAAAATGTGGTGGACTGAGCTGGAGAAATGGCTTGGTGGGCAACTGCTGGCTGCACAAGGATAAGGACCTGAGTTCAAATCCCTAAGCCCTTACAGAGCCAAGTACAATAACAAACGTCATTGCAATGAGAGTGGGAGGCTTGTGGGCCAGCTAGCCTGGTGTCTTAGACAAGATGGGGACTGAGGACAGATACCTGAGGTCACCCTCTGACCTCCAAATGTCTGCCATGGCACCGGTGCTCTTGCCCTTATATATAGAAAGTTGTACATATACACATATGTAAACACATACCAGGTACACAGATACATAAAAATAAAAAATAATATGCGACAATTTTAATTCAAAGCAAAGGAACCAATACTAAGATATGAGAAAACTTTCTCTGAGGCAGAACCCCGAAGTATGCATGAGCATAATTTTGTCTTTTTTTTTTTTTTGCAGTGCTAAGTATTGAACTCGGGACACGGTGCATGCTGGGCAAGGTCTCTCTTACTGCTTCACTGCTGAGCTACATCTCCAGTCACACAAATCTTTAAGATCCACGCTGGTGAGGAAAGAGAGGAGTGAGAGTCCATGTTTTTCAAAAGAAGACGTCTGCCTGCCTGCACACACAGTCAAGAACACAGGGCTTGTCTAGCTTGCACAGGGTTCTGGGTCCTGTCACAGCAGCACACACACACACACACACACACACACACTGGCTGGGTCCATCCCCCCTGGTCACACTCCTAAGGAAGAAACAGACTCCTAGCCGCTGGTGCTGCTGGAGAAGGCAGGTAGGGCAGGCAGGGTTCTGGGAAAGCTGTGACAGACTGTTGCTGCCTCCTCAAGAAACGCAATACTATTTTAAGAGATAAACAAGTGTGGCCGTGGTTAAAGATAATCACAGTCAGATGTTGGCAAAAGTAGGCAAACATCTCTAGGCCTGTGCTATTTAGGGTCTAAAAGTGTGTGTGTGTGTGTGTGTGTGAGCGCATCTGTGTGTGTATACACGCCAGCCCATGCTTATGTTTAGAGCTTTGGTAGCACACATTTACAGATACAAAGAAAACTAAAACCCTACGGAAAGACGCTTCTGGAAGTGTTACCGCATCCGAGGGCCAGTCAATAGGGAGCTGCGCTAATACGATTCCACCATAGTAACAAAAACCAAAGGGACTCAAGGCTGGAATTCAGTTGGGCAGCAGGGTAAATGGGAGAGGGAAGAGACTACTTATTTAGCCATTGGGGAGAACAGTTTTATGTCTCTGAGCTCCAGTCTTGCCCGTGAAACGTGTAGGTTGGACCCCAAGAGCCAAAGGCCAAGAGATACTGCAGTCACAGACCATAAACTGCTGTCTGGTCTGTCTTTGCTAAGGAAGCTCCATCCTAATCCAGGCACCACTCCCAACCCTTTTAAACCCAAACCTTTCTTCACAAGGTCTCAGTGAACAGAGGTCCCTTCCTGACAAAGGTCTTTCTGCGCTTTGAGGATTGTGCGGGAGAGATGGGCTCTGTTCAGAGGTTCTTAAACTTGTACTGTTTCTCATCAGACCCAAGCTAACTTCACCATAGCGGGCATCTATCTGCTCTTCATACGAGCGCTTCAGACTTCCTGGCTTTGAGAACTGAAACGCTGCCTGTTCATTCTCTCCCCCAGCAGTGGGTAGTACAATAGCACGGATATGTAACTCCCTGAACTAGAAGGATTGATTCAAGGAGGAGGAATTGACACAAATTAGATGGCCCCAAGGAAATCAGGACCTCTGCCTCCCCACAGAACATGAAGTTCTGTAAGTTGGTACATGCCTTTTATCTCAGGAGACGGAGACAGGAGGATCTCTGTGAGTGTGAGATGGGCCTGGTCTACAGAGAGTCCTAGACCTGCCAGTGCTACACAGTGAAACTCTGTCTAAAAACCACAACAAAACTAACTTAATTCTAGTATAGTTACGCAAAGAATCAAGTTTCTTTTATGTGTGTGTGTGTGTGTATAAGAGTGAGAGATGCGGTTATTAAATACAAAAGGCTTCAGTTAGTTGGCTGCTATGGCAGAACAGAAATGAAATAGATCAGATATTTACCAGAGCCAAGAAGATAACTATAATAATTAAAAGAATACATTTCAGAGGATCTTGATCATGAATACAGAGTAATAGCACACAATGAGCAAAACTGATGGCCCTTAGTAGTGGTTTGCCAAAAAAAAAAAAATGTTTAAAGAATTCAACATAGGGCTGGAAAGATGGCTCAGCAGGTAAACAGCCTGCCTTGCAAGCATGAGGACTAGAGCTTAGATCCCCAGAATCCACACAAATACTACGTAGGCACGGCAACCCATCTATAATTCCAGTCTCAGAAGACAGACATGGGATCCTCAGAGCAGGCTAGTGAGACTATGGTATGGGCATGCTCTGTTTGATTGAGAGGTCCTGTCCTTAAAGAGCCTGGTTGAGAGCTATCCAGAAAGAGTCCAGACATCATCTCTGGACCTCCACATGAATGTGCACACACATATGCATCCATGAGTGTGAACACATAAACACATAAACCACATATACAAACTCATGAAGAGAAGAAAAATGGAAAATTCAAAAGAAAAACATCCAACCCACTGGCCTCCTGGATTTGAGAGGAGCCCTTTCTGAAGAGAAACCATCACCTCACATTAGCCCAAGATCTACAGACCAACAATGGAGAGGCTTCTGTGGCTCGAAGATTAGGCAGAAGGCCTAGACCGAAAGCCCATGTCCTGTGCTCACCTCCTAAGCATCTGCCAGAGATCAGAGGGACGCGCAAAGACAAGCCCACTCTGGAAGCGCCAGGCACGCCTATGTTATGGCACAGAGTGCTGAATGTGACCAGCCTTACAAACGGCAAATGTGGCTAAATCATAAGGAGCCAAATTTACAAGTGAAATTGGCTGCAGAGCTTGGCCGTTGCACATTGCAGGGCCTGACATGGCAAAGGCATTCTGCGAACTGGACTTCAGACATTGGTCCTGCCCTGTCTCTGCCATATGCACCCACTGATCCAGGAGAAGATGCCAACTGAATAAAGGCACAAGCCAGCAACCTATCAACGTAGCACAATGAGCAGGTTATATCTCGTTAACCTGGGACTAGTTGTCTTTGGATTAGGAGACAAAGGTGAACACATAACTGTTGGCAAGAAGCCATGGCAATTACAGATCCAGTAAGTTATGTCATTGACCCTTTACAATGGGAGGAATCTGAGAGGGTGGAGAATGTGAGGGACTTTCTCTAAGGGACAGAGCAGAGCTAGGATAAAGGCCAACAGTCTCCTGTCATGTCTCTCCCCACCCTGACATCCCCCTCATTTTCTCCCAGGGCTGGTTAGGCTGTTGGGAAGACTCACCCACCTTCCTGTCCACCTCCCACACACATGCACACCCTGGGAACAGTCCAGCTCTGCTTTTGCTCTCACAGCTCTGGCTTGCTTAGCTGGCAGAAGGGTCAGAGTTAAATTTAGACCTGACCACCTCCCTGGGACTCAGCTGGATCACTAGCTACGCGAGGAGAGATGTAGCCGCACTCGTAGGGCTAACTATGAACTCTCAACCGGAAGCTCTACTTGGTAGTTAGGCTGAAAGTTAAACGGGAAAGGGGCAGGATTTCTAAACAAAATCACAAAAGGAATGGAAGATAAAACAAACTAGAAAGACTGAAATAAACCTTACAAGGGTTGCTGAGGCGCCTGCCCCCAGCAGAAGCTAAGTGAACAAGCAGGGTTATCTCTGGCTTCCTTTTTTAATTTTTTAAATTTTAACCTTTATTGTTGTTATTTATATATATGGGTGCATGCATACATAGTTGTGTATCACATGTGTAGAGTGCTCGTGGAGACCAGAAGAGGGCGTCAGACACCCCAGAACTGGAGTTAACAGAGTTGTGAGCTGTCACGCTGGTGCTGGGAATCAAACCAGTCTTCTGGAAGAGCAGTCAGTGTTCTTACCTGCTAAGCCACGGCTCTAGCCCTATTTCTGCCATCTAAAGACTTTTAGGGAATAGGTACTGGGCAAGATCTTAGAACTGACTTTGAACAATGACCCACAATCGGATCTGCAACTTTCCCAAAGAGGAGTGTTTAGACACAGTTGTGATGTGGCTCAGGACCACTGAGGGTGGCGCTGCAAGAGACAGCAGCAGCAGATGTCAAGATCTCCGGACCAGAACTCAAGATAGCCGGGAAGCACCAGGGTGGAAGACAGTGGATGGGGCTCTGCTATGGCTATCGAGTGGATATCTGCTGCCGGGCTCAGGTCACAGGTTGACAGTTCCACAGGGACTGAGGTCAGGAAGTAGAAAGTAAAGGCTCCACCTTGACCCGTGGTGGCCAGAGAACACAGAGGCTCAGGGGTTTACAGAGCAGAGATTTTCACTTGAGTTCTTGTTTCCCTTCTTTTCTGAGATGGGAGCTCCCTGTGTTGCCTGGGCTGGCCTTGACATCCTTGGCTCAAGTGACAGTCCCAGTGTTGGGATCGTGGTGGGACTCTGTGCTTGGGCTATCTGTGCTACTGAAACAAACTAGCTTCAAGCAAGGTGCGAAAACCCAAACTCCACACAGCCATCAGGCCTTGTGCTCTTTGACTATGCTTTGTGTGTTCTCCCATAACACTTAGCAAGGCCTTTTGGAAAGATTCTTTAAATACGGCCCAGAGGACAAACAGTGTGTACTTAGGGACTCAGTGAAAGGTAGCAAAGAAGCTTTTAATACTCATGTCACACTCTCAGACAGGGCCCCACTTGTCCAACATTCTCAGTGTCCTATTTGTTTTTATCTTTTTTGTCTTCACTCAAGAGTACCTAGAAAATATATGCTTGTAAAAGACACACACACACACACACA
>NC_022010.1:43377303-43381032 GCF_000317375.1 Microtus ochrogaster
GAGAGAGAGAGAGAGAGAGAGAGAGAAACCTAACCCATGGCTCCATCCACAGTGTAAACAGATGAGGGCGGAGCTTTATTCTGCTTTGGTTTCTGTTTATCTCCCAGTCTGTGGAGGAATCACCCATGACTAGGAGTCCGACACACTCTGGGAGGACCTCATAGTCTTCAGTTTGACTGGACCACACTGGGTGTCCATGCCTAGCTTTAGATTAATGTTGATCTTCCTGTCTACCTAGCCTGGAGGAGTGATAGGAAGCCCCTTGGAAGTCTCAAAAAGTCTTCTGGCCTTGCTTGGATACTCCAGGTCACTCAGAAAGACTGTGATGGAATAGGACCAGCTGGACCTAGCACTCAGCTCTTTTTTGTGGAGAATCAAATTGTGGTTGTAGACGGACTTGTGTTCCTGAGTGGTAGAGGGTCCCCAGGATCCCTGTAGACATTTGTGAACACAAGCTATAGTGCTTACCATGGGAAAGATTTTTGGGCAAGGCATAGTTCTAGGAACCTGGAAGGAAATTCCAGTTCACTGGGCCCCTGTGTCCTAGATTTTTTTTCCAAAAAGCTTGGTTCTCCCTGATCCAGTCCATTTACCCTCTCTATCTCCCCAAACAAAAAGAGCAGATGCATTCTGTTTTTCACTACCAACCCTTCAAAGGCCAAATAAGCTGCTCTAGTTAGCATGATGTCATTTCCCCATTTCCATCAAAAAATAGAAAGAGGCGAAAGTACAACAGATAGCATTCAACACAATAATTACCTGCAAAATATTATCTCCATTCTAACATGATAGCATCCAAGTGCTGCACACGCCCCTTTTTTTATTTTTATTTTATTTTTTTACTGTGCCTTTGAAACATGGTGTGTGCAGCAGGGGCACATCCCAATTTGAACTAGCTTCATTTCAAGCCCTCAAAACCCCATGTAGAGACCAACAGATTGGACAGTGCATCTCTGGATGGCCTCTCTACTCTGCTTTCTTCGTGGTCCTCTGAATGTTTTTGTTCCTTCATCCCCATGAAAATGGGTCCCTTTATCCCAGCTCTTTAAAAGCGTTCACCTGTCTTCCACTCCTTGGAACATCTGGAGGATGATTTCCGTTAGTTTCTGCTTAATCACACTAACGATCAGAGAGGAGCTTGGGGTGTCAGCCTTTAGTACCAACTCTTCACCCTTCTGTTTATTTGCTGTAACTGTTTCACACATATGGACCAGTTCCCGAGCCCAACTGCAAAATATTTGGGAGCATGGAAGCATCTTGAATTCCTCTATGAGCACTAGTCTAACATCGGTATTCCCAGAATTTTGGAATAAAACAGAAAGTGTGTGCTTTAACATTCCACAGGATTAAGGAATGGCTGAAATCATTTTTTTCTCTTTCTTCCTTCTTTCCTTCTTTCTTTCCTTCCTTCCTTCCTTCCTTCCTTCCTTCCTTCCTTCCTTCCTTCCTTCCTTCCTTCTGAAATCATTTGAACATGACCTTTGGCATAGTCTGCAGGGACTTCTGGGAGCTCCATAACAACCTAACCCCTAGCACTTACAACAAGCCAGGAATGAGTGGTTTATATGCATTCATTCACCTAAGCTTTGAAAAAAAACACCCATGAACAGATTCCATGGTCATTTCTACTTTCCAGAAAAAGAAACCAAGAAGAAGAATGTATTTATGTAATTTGTACAAGGTCACGGAGAAAAGCAGTTGATCAGGCACTCACGTCCACTGTGACTGCTGTATTCAACCTTTCAACTACTGCAATCTATTACCTTGCAATACAAAATGCAGTTCTATTTTTACACTGTATGTTAGTACATATCCCAAGAATCAAAGGTATTAGTTTGTTATACTCTGAGCCGGGCATTTCTCAAAAAATAAAAGAATTAGCCTAATTCAGAAAATGTAAACAGAAATAAACAGTTGGGAAGCCATGAAATTCCAAGTTCCAGAGGGTCCTTTTCATAATCTTAAACAAACCAGCACACTGTTCCTTCCAAAGGGCATGAAGCTACTAACAATAAATAAGCCTCCAAATTCAGATACCCCCCCAAGTTGAAGAACCCTCTTTCTAGGAATCTGTCCTTGGGAAGCAGGTACGGGCATGTATCATTATAATACTGTTTAGAGCAAAAGCGAGAAATTGCTTGAGAGGAAGATGATTAAATATGAACAATTCATATTGATACAAGATGAAAAAGCATCCAGTAGTATTTGTCAGGTCTTAAACCTGGGAACAAAGGGCCCCAGGTGCCTATTTAATGTATCAAAACAGACCTGGGTTTCAGCACCAGATGAATGGGAAAAAAAGAATTAAAGGAAGATATAACAGGTTCCTAGGTATGGTGGAGAAGGTTTATGGTAGATATGAGGGAGGTTATAGCCAGAGGCAGAGACTTGTGGGAGAGTCTTGAGTGAACTCATAAAAGGGCGGCCTGCCCCTGGGTGGAAAGTTCAGGGTAGGGGCAGGGCATTCCAGCCATACCGTGTAACAGGTAGGGACCAAGGGATACTGGGAGGACTGGGCAGCCAGGTAGGCTTTGATATGTTAAATGGGCACTTCAGTTTGCTCTTGGTCCCCAGTTTGAGACCCAACAAGTATTCAAATGAAATAGGAAGCCCAAACATGTGATTCCTTCTATGGAGGGACCACTATGGTCTATCTCAAGCTACCAATGATTTAGTAATTTGTTCTCAAAGTCTAGGATATTTTGTAACTCTTGTTACACTAGAAGTTGTTATCTTTAGGTGATGGAATTTTATCTTCACTTGCCTATATTTAAAAAATTTTTTCCATTTACATATTTTTCTAGACAGAATAATCGAAGCTTCCTTCTAGTTTGCAAAGATTTAATGACCTCTATTTCAAGGAATATCTCAAAGAAAAACATACAACTCTTGAACTTACTTTTTGAAATTAACCACATGACTGAGGGGAGGAGGGAGGGTCAACCCTGCAGCTCCAGCCTCTGGAGTTTATAGATATCCTGAGGGGACAGGTCTACGTGGGGAAAATCAGACCTGTGCAGAAATGGAAGCTAAGGAAGGCAAACAAACAACCCCCCCCAAAAAAACTCCAGACTAGGTATCAGAGTGCCCACACAGCCTGAACAACTCAGAAGCATCTTCAGCCTAACTCTCCTACAACTCTCAACTGCTACAAGACTCCCGCCAACAGTTCTCCAGCTCGAGTCTGTTGGCAGAGCAGTACCTTGGCCATCCTGGAGGGCTGGGGACATAGCTTAAGAGACAGTGTCCTTGCCCAGCATGTGAAGACTCTGGGTTCCATCACCACCACTGGGGAAAAAAATCCTGCTGGGTGGTGGTGGCACAGGTTTTAAACCTAGCACTTGGAAGACAGAGGCAGGCAGATCTCCGAGTTCTAGGCTGGTCTGGTGTACAGATCAAGTTCTGGGACGGCCAGGGCTACACAGAGAAACCCTGTCTTGAAAAAAAAACAAATAAAAATGCTTCTGTCCACGTGGAAGATGTTCTCGAGGTGAAGTAAAAGCAAGCTCTAAAGCAGAATGTAAATTACAAGACGGTTTGCCCAGAACGAGGTGGACCATGCAGCGGTGATGATTTGTCTAACGCTTAATTTTGTTGTTGAACACAGTAAAGAAGCAGAAGCAGCATAGTACTTGCTGAGTGAGATGCCCTCACCTCCCTTACCTCACCCCAGAGCCACAACAGCACAGAGGGCTCCAGATTCCTCATTCCCGCTCCTATCCTGCCCCC
>NC_022010.1:43381851-43395362 GCF_000317375.1 Microtus ochrogaster
ACCAGGTCAGGCTACTAAGCCTTTGTGTCTCACCCCCAGGGAGCGCTGCAACCACCTGGAGAGCTTGTTAAATCACAAACTAACTGTTAGATCCTGGGACTGAGCCGAGCATGTCTACCACAGCCCTGAGTGACCACTCTTAAGTCACTTCTGCTCCTAGGCATTCTGCCAGGGAGGAGAGAAAGAGAGAATTCCCAGCCCTGGTGTGAGGCTGGACCTTGCAAACTGGCCGATGTGGACTGTCTACCGCTTGGGGAAGCTGGGTTCCCCTGTGGCTGGAGAAGATAATACCCCTCCATCCATAAGAACACACAGATTCTCATGCAGGAAGTGGGGGAACTAAGGATGTCCTGAGAACTGGGGATGCAGCAGTTGCTCTGGGAGAGGAAACGCATGCTCACAAGTCATTAAACCCCAGGGAAGAGCAGACAGCTGCAAACGACATAGCTGCTGCTTTAACCCAGCAACAGAAAGGGGTTCCCTTCCTTCCAATTTGGGTTTCCTCGAAGTGGTCACCAGAAGGACAGGAAGAATGTGGAAGAACCAGCTCAGAAGCTCTCAAGTTTTCTCTTGGACAGGCAAAGCCATTGGCAGCCTCTCAGCCACCTCAGGGTGTAACCGAGGCCCCGCTCCTTCCAGGAAGTATCGCACAGAAAGTCGCGCTGCCTCCAAAAAGTGGAAAGATAAATCCCATTAGTCACTGAAAAAGACCAGGCAGGGAGCCAAGCCACCTTGTCGCTTACCTGTGAACTCTATAGGTGACCCTGTCCGAACACCAGCTGAACATCCAGATCTCAGGGGTTGCACTAATAGGCAGGGTGAGGGTGGGTGGGGTGGGGGTGAGTGAGTGGGGGGGATAGTTTTTTTTTTCTCAGTCTAGGCAGAAACAGTCTGAAGGTGCATCAAAGGCTGCGTGCCCTTAGTAGCTGCACTGTAGGCAGAGAAGTATGCCTTAGATTGCTAGCTGAGGTCAAGGAGCAGGTGAAAAATGGCCTTTTCTTTTTAGAGAATGTGGGTTCTCAGGATCAAAACTTCTAAAACGAGGACGTCGCTTGCTAATGTAGGTGAGGCCTGACATCCAGCCCCAGCAAAAACAAAATAATCCCCTGTGTCTGCACAAAAGAAGGACAACTTGGGGTCACTTAGGGTTCTCAGTCTTTGGTTGACTCTTTTACAGGATAAAATGATTATGACACTAGCAGCATTCATAGGTTTTAAAATTGATTTAATTATTTGTAAAAGGAAAGGACAAATCTGTGTTCCCTGCTTTGACAACTCCACAACATTGAAACATAGTGACGATGGCAATGGCTAGAGCCAAGGCCATTAAATAGTTTAGGAATGCAAATTTACACCATTGCGACACAGAGGCCAGAGTCTATGTCTAGTACACCGCTGTCGTTAATAGCAGGGCTTTAAAGACGTGTTCCGTGCCTGGTGCTGTGCTGAGCCCTTCACAGACATTGTCTTAACCAGTCCTCACAGCGGGCCCCACTGTAGTAAACATCATCTTGATTCCCATCCTCTCCCAGGTCTCTAGTTCAGGGCTAACAGGTGGTCAGCTCAAACATTTGTCAAGTGAATTAAAATGCTAAGCATTACATAAAACCAGGAGCAGTCAAGGATGGAAGAAGAGGACTGCATTTCCTGGATGCATCTCCACCTGCAGGGATAAGCATTAAGAATGCGTGCCTGCAGTTCCGGCTACTTGGAAGGCTGGGGTAGGAAGATGAGGCAGGAGAATGGTTTGAGCCCAGGAATTGGAGGCTAACCCGGGCAGCATAGAAAGTCTCTTAAAAAATAAAATAATAAATAAATAAATAAATAAATAGACAGACAAGAGGTTGTCTTTTGAATGAACTGAACCAGAGGTCAAAACATACAGCAACAAAATCACACGATAGGAATGATAAAGAGCTAGGCTGGCACACGTTGTCTTATCTCTGGACAGAAGAGTCTTTAGAGTGAACCAGGCAGATGGTATCATTACCCCCAAGAACAACAAAGCATTCCACAGTCAACATCTGAGCTTCCACTGGGGAGTGATGTCTGCACTTCTCAGTGGCATCTCAGTGAAGAGATGTTCCATGCCCAGAGACAGAGTAGAGGAAGGATCCTGGGAAGGCATTCTGGTCCTGCTACTACTAATGGCTGGTCTGGTCTCTTTCCTCTTCCAGAAAAATAAAATGAATTGGGCTTCCGTCTGGTTCTAACTTCCCTTCAGCACTTCTGCTGGAGAAGGCCCTCTCGAGGCTTAGCCTTTCTCTCCTCCTGTCAGGTTTCAGCCCCTTGCCTCTCCAGGACTCTTTGGGAATGGCTAGACTGGGTCTGGGGCTTTATTTGAAGTGATATCACTGAAGAGAAGCTGTGTTTTTAAGAAGTGGGGCAAACCAGAATGACCATACTGATGAGGACACATTGGACATGGAGAAATCATGTTGGTATCGATTAGGAAGCTTTTTCCCTGCTGGCTGCATTCCATAGTACTGAAAGGTACTACGCAGGCTGTTGGGAGGAAAAAGTCATTAATGCTCTTAACTCGAATCTTGTGCACCACAATAATGACTGCTGGTGCAAGAAATGCACAGGTGCAATAGTGGCACTGATGTTAAAAGGATAACCAACTGCTTGGATTTAAGGTCTGCTCCGCAGGAGCAAACACATGTCTGATATTGCAAATCTGGCTAAGAACCTGTGTCTGTGAATCTCGTAAACACTGGGGTGAAACTACTCCTTTTATTTTGCCAAATTGCCACAGTATCAAACTGCCCTCAGAATTCATATCTTTCTACCTATAGATTAGTGCAGGTCATCATCAGAAAGGTTTGTGCAGTGAATGGAGGTTTAATGTAAGAACTCAAACAGGTCAAAGTGCAGAGAATAAGTGATCATGGTGTGTTCAGTTGCAAATGGTACATCGATATCACACCCCCTCCACAAGGCTCAGAGATCATCATGGAAGTGGAGGGCAGAGAGATTCTAAGAGTCAGAGGTTGGGGAGGGCAGGAGCAAACTGGACATGGCAGGACCGTGGAACTCATGCATTCATGACAGCTATTCCTGCACAGGCCTGCACAATATCAAACCAACTAACATCCTAGCATGGAATGGGAGGGGGCTCATGAGCCCCCACCCCTAACTAAGAAACCACCATCAGTTACTGGCTCCTGCAGAAGGGAGAGTCAGTTTTCTTTAAGGGTGTGGTTCTTAATAAGTCCACCATGCTCCAGAAGATGGCCCCATACCCAGGAGTATATGAACAACACAAATTGGAGTTAGTGGGTAATTACATTTTTCAGAAAGCGGTTAAAAGTTCAGGTGTGCAAGGCAGGTTATCAGGATGGATTCTAGATCTGCTGTTCAAGCCCTGTATGTCCTAAATCACCCTATGGCATAGTGTCTATCTCTGTACAGCAGGGATGATAAAAAATTATCATCTGAAAAAGAGAGAGGGGGCAAAATTTCAGGGCAGAAGAGACCTAAGGTAAGGTTCTCAAAATGAATATCATGGAACAGACGTCGATAGCACTGGAGTTGGGTGTGCCCACAGCATCACTGTAAGGGGTCAGGATAATCCTCAGGGTTCACCTGCATGCCCACCTGCATTTTAACGCTCCCCCCCAAAGCAGGATTTCCCATCCAGCACTCACCACTGCTGTCTGGATCGTAGCTGACATCCCTGATACTCCTCACCAGTTAGGAGATATGGAAGTCAGAGACAGTTGGGGACAGTGTGTGGGAACAGAGTGTGTATTTGGTGTCGCTCCCCAGATTAGGGTTTATCCATGGGGTGGTGGACCAAGAGGTATGTTGGGGAAAATTAAATGTCAAATGGTGATTTGAGTTTTCAGGTTTAAGGTACATGGATTTTTGTCCCTTGGGTAGTGAGTTAAAGCGTCATATGGACCCTCTTCCAAGTGATCAACACCTTTTTAAAGGAGCTTGGTGTCATGGTTTCACACATCAAATGCAGTTTATAAAGTGAGCTGTATCACATCAAGTCATAAGGCTCCTGGTTAGGGAGTCAGGGAAAAGGCAGGGAAAAAAAAATAAGATAAATATAGAGAAGGCTGACTTTGGATATCCTGTGACTCTCCAGAAACTGACAAGAGACCCTTATGTTAGAGCCAAGCAGAAACAACTCCTGTTCTGATAGGACCATGGGTGGATTCACCTAGACTAAGTCGTGGACCACCACCCTTCCCTCTGAGATGCTCAGCCTGTTGAAGTATCTCAGTGTAAGTGAGAAGACAGGACAGCACCAGGCTTCACGTATAAGGACTTGGGGATGGCAATAAACAAGCATGGCTAATTGAAGGGTTCTTGTCCACATATCCCAAGTGAATTACAAGCTGACTGGAAAATTGAGAGCCCTAAAATTGGCATCCTTCTAGAAAGATCGGGATCCATGATTTAAGTCACAAAATTCTGTGGAACATATACAGGCTTCAGGCGATTTAAAAATCTCCTTTGACACTCGGAAACACATTTAAACAGTTTTGTTTTTTAAATTAAATTCATATATTTATTCATTTATCATGGTGATGGGTGAGTGTTTAACACAGTTTGCATGTGGAGGTCAGAGGGCAACTCCAAAGAATCGGTCCTCTCCTTCCATCAAGTAGGTCCCAGGGATCAAACTTGTGTTGCTGAGCTTGGCAGCAACCACCTTTACTCGCTGAGCCATCTTGCTGGCCCAGCAGGTTTTTCCTCTTGTTTGTTTCTTCTTTCTTTATGTTTTAGTTTGTTTGCTTACTGGTTTGTTTTGAGACAGGGTTTCTCTGTATAGCCTTGTCCATCTTGGAACTCTGTAGACCAAGGCTGGTCACAAACTCAGAGATTCACGGGTCTCTGCCTCCTGAGTGCTGGGATTAAAGGTGTGCATCACCACTGGCCAGCTTATGTTTTTTTCTTAAACTTTGAGCTAACTAAAGGAGTCGCTTAAGTTGACCCACTTCTTATAGGACAGTTTGGCTGCCTGAGCAGTGCCCAGTTCCCCCAAAGGGTGACACCGGTGATTTATAGCCCTTCAGACACACACATGCTGGTATCTACTTCTCTTCCTTAGACCATTATTGCACTTTTGATTGCTTTCCCTCTCAAAGAAGCAGCTGTAAATACATCACTCATGTTTTCCTCCTCACCCTATCTCTATTTCCTTATAAGAAAGGGGTGGGCCTTCTGTTATTTTCCCTTAGCACCTGATGTCAAGGTAGGTATTCTCTGTGATATTACTGTACTCAACAGAATCAAAATATAAACAAATAAGCAAAGAAGGGGGAAATCCCCCTTTTCCAAGTCAGAAGACAAGCTCAACTAAATGAGCGCATACTTTCAGTCAAATGTGAAGTTTATAGCCCACAGAGGGGCATTTACTGAATCCCTGGCTTTTTTCCTAGTGACAGCAACTAAAAACACATCACTCCGCCCAGAGACATTCAGTATGGCTCTCTAAGCTTCAAGCAAAAAAAAAAAAAAAACTAGAACTTTTGACTTCTTCATTCCTTTTACTTTGTGCTCGGTGGGTTTTGAGTCCTCTACATTCGGATAGACAGGTAACCAGTTTGCAAACACCGGCTGACCTGGGGACCACAGCTGTGGGCTCTGACCTATGAGCCTCAGAGTCAGGCAGGCAGCAAGAGAGCAAATTCAGAGGGAAGAGACAAAATGATGAGCTGCCTTTACTTAAAGAGGGAAGTAGCTCCCTACTGCCTTCCTATGGTAGCAAGTCTGCAAGACCTGAGAAACTGGTTTCAGTGAGTAGGCCTACAGATAAGTCCAGCCGGTGAACACCCCACAGAGGAACCTCTCCCGTGTCCTTTCCTTCTGCAGTGGGGCATCCTCCCACAAAGTTCTGGGCTCCAGGCAATACTATGCAGACAGCTTCAAAATAGACCTTATCTTCTCTGTTTGCTGCTGAATCGATGCCCTGGGGCTGAGTAGAGACTCCCAGCTCCCTTTCCTAGCAGCACCTCAGATGCTATCTCACTCTGCCCAGCCCCCAGACAGGTCCAGCCTTACACCTTTTAAATCTTGGAAAAGTGAGGGGCAGAAGCCTGAATAGCGGGAGGGCAGCTTTGGTAGCAGCTTTTATCACCTCTCACCAGCTTTAATTCATGATCTAGGGCAGCTCCAGCTAGCTCCAGCAAACCCCCTTTTCCCACGCCCCCTCTCCTAGCCACAGAGCTTGCAGCCACAAAATTCTGAATTCTCAGGCTGGCGCCCTGAGCCCCCCACTTCTCTGCTCAGCAAAGGAAGGCAGGGACAACTCACAAAACTGCACTGCACTATGTGGATCCAAGAAGGCCAGCTGCAGGGGACATGTGCACCACCACAAACCCCACATTCCTCTTTGACCGGGAACGGACTCCCAAGAAAGCCTGCCTGAAAACCCTTCATCCTAAGGCAGGCAGCACAGCCTTCAGAGCAAACCTATCCACTCAGATCCCACTGACTGTTTCCGGCTTCCCCTCCTCCCTCCCTTCAGTTCCCAGCCTGGGTTTCCAGTCCCTGCCCACTCCGACCCCTCCTCCCTCTGAAAGTCCACTTTTGAAGCAGGATACAGCTCCGTTTCAGGCTGTTCAAAATTAATGAAGACACGAGAGAATCTGTTGCTGAACCTTGATGACACGGGAGAAGGTCCTTGAGATGTCATCGGTCTTTGGTCACACAGCTGTTTAGGACTGGGAGTTTGCCAGGCTTATGAGGGTCACTTGGGTAACTCCATGGGAAGGTGGTATGGGTGCTGCTTAGATTATGGGTCTTAGACTGAGGATCTGTAAATTGGACCGAAGTCACAATTGGTGGGAAAAAAAATTAGGGCAAAAACCAAATAAGAGGTATGGCCTTTTGTCTCAAATCACACAAACATTCTTTCTTCCCCGCTCTCCAGGCTGAAGTGGTAAAGCGATATGAACAGCTTAAGGACTCACCCCACCCCCTTTTCTTCCAGAAGCTACACTACCCACAACCCTCCCTCTGAGACCCTTCTCACTCACTCTGTTTTGCAAGCTGCTTTGGGGAAACTAGTTGCTTCCTGCCAGTCTCTTCAATGACATTAAAATTAGCAGAATAATTAAATACAGTCCTAATTAGGTCCAAAAAAGAGTTGTTGGTTAATTAACGAGCCAGCATCTGGCCCAAAGCCGTAAATCCACGTTGTTCTGTAAACGTCCAAGTAGAGAAAAGTGATCTCGCGTTCCCTAAGAAAACTGTCACTTGGAAAAAACTGAGTCAAGCACATCCCTCCGGCCAGGAGTCAGTTCACCACAAGCGTATGTAAATGAGCACTGAATTGTTCCTCTTCCAAGTCCCTTTTCTCTCTCCATACCCAGGTCCCCCGCGTCCAAAGTCGCTGGGAAGTAACCCGTCCCCAAAGTGCAACTCGGCATCCTCCAGAGCGCGCGCATTCTGCTGCCTGGGAAACGGAGCCCAAGGCAGTTCACAGCATACCCTCTCCCCAGAGATCTCACCCCATTCCCTTCTCAGTCCCGCCAGCTTGGTTAAAATGCCACTCACCTCTACAGGGGAAGCAACAGCAGCACTTAGCAAAGAACCAGCCCAAAGAGGGACCTCGGGTGTAAGCCTGATCGCCGCCCTTCATGCTGCAGCGCGCCCCCAGCGCTCCAGCATGGCACGGGCGCCGGCCGGGATGAGAGCACGGCGGGAGGAAACTTCTGCGCCACCCGCCAGGCAAGTCCCGTTCCCGCCCGTCGCCCTCCTCCTCCGGCACCCTGGCGGTGCAGGGACTAACAGGGAGTTGGGCCACCTTAGGCAGGAGGGAGGGGCTTGGCGCCAAGGGCGGGACTAAGGGGCGGAGTTCCAAGGTCCAGCTGTTTGTTGGGGACGCCGCAGCAAGCCGGCAGTAAGTCGGCAGCGTCCCTATGTCTTACGAAATACGCAAACACGCGTGTGTGACTGTGGGCATAGGCAAGTACTGAGGGTTCGGTTACCTAGCGCCCCTGACGCAAAACAAATATTTATGTGAAATTTCCAAAGGCTATCAGAGTCAGTTTTAGCTTAAGATACAGAGCTAGAAGAGGTCAAAGAGATGGGCGAGGGGCAGATTAGAAGACTGAAAACAATACTTTGTCCCTATCTGGTTCCCCTTATCGTCTCTCTATCAAAACTTCCTCAGCCTTTCTTTCTTTTAGTGCTTACAACTAATAATGGCAGTGATCCCATGCTCCCTTATCAGCTTCCCCATCAAAATGATGTGCAAAAGCTTTCTGGGTTTGGCATAATAAAAACTGAAGTTCAAAGCTCACTGACTAATTCTGACCTTAGGCCAAACAATTCACTTTTTTTGATCTTTAGTTTTCTTTTCCTTTCTTTCTTCCTTTCTTTCCTCTTTTCTCTTCTTTCTTTCTTTCTTTCTTTCTTTCTTTCTTTCTTTCTTTCTTTCTTTCTTTTTTTTTTTTTTTAGACAGGTTTCTCTGTGAAACAGCTCTAGCTGTCCTGAAACTTGCTTTGTAGATCAGGTTGGTCTTGACCTCAACAGAGAACTGCCTGCCTCTGCCTCCCCAGTGCTGGGTTTAAAGGCGCGCACCAACACCACCCGGCTCCTCTTATTAAAATGAAAACAAAGCACAACAAAAACAGACTGGTGTGGTAGCATATTTCTAGGGAGGCTGAAGACGTGGGATCAAGAGCTACCAAAGAGCCTGGGCTGGATAGCAAGGCCCGGTCTAGAACTTGAAAGGATACTCACAGAGCCCATGTTTAACAGTCCCAGAAATGCCTGCAGAAAAGAATCCAAGCACCTCAGCTACCTACTACCGAAGGCTTCCGTCCACTATCTCCTCTCTGCTACAATCCACGGATTTACCGCTCCTTTTCCTTCAATCCCTGTGCTTTCCCTCTTTATGCCTTTCTCATGGTTCAAAACCAAGCTTAGTGTCTTTCAGTATCCCTGAAGCTGGCCTGAGCAGCATCAAATGCACCTTTCCACGAACCACAGAACAAACCTCTAACAGGATATGTCTCCCACTAGTTTGTGCCCAGTTTTAGGAGAAATGGCTTGGGAAGGATGAAACACTCACAAAGCAAGTCCATTAGTTAGAAAAAAAATAGACTCTGGACTGGAACTGTAGCTCAGTACTAGAGGGCTAGTTTAGCAAGTTTAAGGGCCTGAGTAACACAGGAACCAGGCCTGGTGGCCCATACCTTTAATCCCAGCACTCAGAAGGCAGAGGCAGGTGGATGTCTGTGAGTTCAGGGCCAGTCTGGTCTACATAGTGAGTTTCAGGACAGCCAGGGCAACAGAGTGAGAACCTGTCTCAAAAACAAAACAGAAACAAGAGTTAACACTGGGAAAAGTCAAGAAAGAAGAAAAGAGAAACAAAGGCAAGATGGAGGCTGGGGATGCTGTGGAGGAACGAGAACAGCGTGGCTTAACAAACACTCCTAGCTGACACTTAAGGAGCAGGCACACATGCCAAGCGATCTCCTCCATCCATAAGCCCATCTGTCCAGACAGACAACAGCAAACCCTTGAGGTGAGTCTGAGAAATAAAATTAACGGTGCTGCTTTAATGGGTTAGCTCTAAAGAAAAACTCTAAAAAGTTTTGCTCCAACAGAACCTTTAGGACCTAAGGTCCTTGTGCACCTGTCTGCCACTTCCCAGCAAGACTGGCAAGGTCATCTGTCTGCCGGTCAGGTGAGACGGGTGCCTCCGCTGTTCCTTCTGACATGGGAAAACAGGGAAATGGCAGTTCTGCTCACACAGCCTATGCCCAGGAGTCCCCTTTTCAACTCCATAGGATCTAGAATCATCTAGCAAACAAATGTCCAGGTGTGTCTGTGAAGGAGTTTTTAGATTGGCTTAAACACAGTGAGAAGACCCACCCTAAATACAGTCAGCTCTATTGTATATTCTAAGCCCTATAGCATATAGCAAGCACTATTGCATGTAACAAGCACTGTTGCACATAGAAAGCACTGTTGCACATAGAAAGCACTATTGCACATAGCAAGCACTAGTGCATATACCAAGCACTAGTGCGTATACCAAGCACTATTGCGTATACCAAGCACTATTGCACATACCAAGCACTATTGCACATACCAAGCTCTAGTGCACATAGCAAGCCCATTGCATATAGCAAGCACTATTGCATATACCAAGCACTATTGCATATACCAAGCCCTGTTGCACATACCAAGCACCAGTGCACATACCAAGCACTAGTGCACATACCAAGCATTATTGCACATACCAAGCACTAGTGCATATACCAAGCACTATTGCACATACCAAGCACTAGTGCATATACCAAGCACTATTGCACATACCAAGCACTATTGCATTCTGCAAGCACTAGTGCAGATACCAGGACCCTGGACTGAATAAAAAGGAGACAGTTGGCTGAGGAGCATTTATCTCCCTCTACTTCTTTCTAATTTACTTTTGATATTTAATAGTCAGTTACTGGAGAGGCAAAGTAACCAACTGCTCCTGCTCCTGCTGCCGTGACACCTCTGCCATGATGGGCTGTACCCTTGAACTGTAGGCCTAAGTCACTTTTCTCTAGTGTCTGTTAGAGCTACTAGAAAAACAACTAATTCAGGGAAGGTCAATATATTGCCTAAATAATATATTTTTTTTGATAAAAATATATTTTTTTCACCTCTTTTGATACCTTGGAAAATTCTTTTTAAATTACTTTTGTGTGTGTGGTTTCTTTTTGAGACATGGTTTCTCTGTATAATAACCCTAGCTGTTCTGAAACTCGCTCTCTGGACCTCAAGCTCACAGAGATCCACCTGCCTATGCTTCCTGGGATTAAAGGCATGCAACAACAGCACCCAGCTTGAAATTACTTTTTAATATTGGTGCATGAATTATATCTATCTATGGGGTACCCTGTGATACTTTTGATATGTAACATCCTGAAAGGAATTTAAAGATGCATCAGAAGTTTATTAGTGAGGGGCTAGCAGTGTACTCAGGGGGATACTTGTGTGGCATGGGTGAAGCCCTTAGTTCCATTCCTGGCAGAGTTAAAATAATAAAATCCAGGTGTTGGTGGCACACACCTCTAATTCCAGCACTTTGGAGGCAGAGGCAGGCAAATCTCTGAGTTCCAGATCAGCCTGGTCTACAGATAGAGTTCAAGGACAGCCAGAGCTACACAGAGAAACTCTGTCTCAAAAAAAAAAAATCAAATCAAAAAATAAACTCCTGCTGAAGATTCAACATCAATAACCCACAAGTCTCACTGTTGTCCTCAATGGCCTTTTAGAACAAGACTGACCAATGTCTGCAGACCAACGGAGATATCTTGAGTACCCCTAGGGTACTGATGTTGGTTTTCCCACTAACTCAGCAACTATTTATGAGTGCTGTGTTCCAGACTCTTTCTTAGCCACTGGGTCTGCCTGAGTGAACAAAACCAATTGGTGACCTTAGAAAGTAAACACAAGGGTACATTCACCAAGAATATAATTTAGTCTCTGTAATGTAGCCTGAATGTAACTGGCCCCCATAATCTCACAGGGAGTGGCACAATTAGGAAATGCTGGAGTTGGCGTGGCCTTGTTGGAGGAAGTGTGTCATTGTAGGGGTAGGTTTTGATGTCTCCTATGCTCAAGCTAAATTCACTGTAGACTTAGACTCAGATCACTTCCTGTTGCCTGCAGATGAAGATGTAGAACTCTCAGTTCCTTCTCCAGCACCATGTCTTCCCATACATCACTATATCCCACTATGATGATAATGGCCTAGATCCCTGAACTGTAAGCCATCCCAGTTAAAAGAGTTGCTGTGGTCATTGTGTCTCTTCACAGCAATAGAAACCCTAACTGAGACAGACACCTAGCCTATGTTACAGATTTAAGAAAACAAGATCCCAAGTTGAAGCAGTAGCTTAAGAAATAGTTCAGCAACCTAGTACTCCACTTAGTTGGGACCACGTACACAACTCTTTTCTATAATGCACTTGACACATCAGGACTCTTACCTGCATGCACTATGCACATACATCCCTCTCAAACAACACCCTTGAGACTCCCACCTTCATTGTGCTAACTGCATACCCTATCAATTCAATTTTACTCCAGCTGGGTTGTGTCCAAATACTGAGCTAGCCGAGACTAGTTTTGAGTATATCCACAGTAAGACACACTGTGTCCTCTCAGTGAACTTTTAGGAGTGCCCCCTTATTTACTACCTCATGATTATGCAGAACTGGGCATGCAATATAATTAAATTCAGAGACAATGTGGGAAGGAACAGGTGCAATAGAAAAGATGTTATATAATCCATGTCTGCTGGTCAAAAATAGAGAACCATGCAAAAACACCCCTGCCTTTAGCCTATCAAATGAAGTCTCAGGCAATAGCCTGGGATCCTTGAGTAACCCCTACCCTAACTCATGGAGCCTGCCATCACTCCTGACAACACAGTTCTCTCTAGTCAATGCTAACTTGGCTTTTGTACAAAGTCCCCTTGGTACTTTGCAAATCTGCATGAGCCTTTATTTCAGTGTGGTAAATAGGGAGCCTGAGAATCTGGAGATGCCTGGCCTAGACCCTGACAACCAATAACAAGACTGCCTAGATGCACCTAGATGTGTCACGTTTTCACGGTAACTTAGAAGGGGTGGATGACGGGACCGTGGTTTTCAGCACAGCTGCCAATATGAACCACCAGCGAGCTTTACAAATCGTAGGTAATTTTGCTGGATCCCCAGGAGGTTCCAAGGATTGAAGATTAATGGCAGAATGTTTCTTGTCCAGATTCACTGACTTGAGTGCATCTGGGAAGCAGCAGCTTTAAACATTCCCTGGGGGTTTGTATGTGATGTGCAGCATAGCCAGAGAGCCACTGAGGTATCAGTGATGCATATCAGAATAACCTGGAGAGCGTGCTAAAGCACAAATTCCTGCTCAAATCTCCTTTCTGATTTAGTGGGTATGGAGTGGACCTCAGAATTTTCATTGTCGCGAGTGCCCCCGTGACACTAATTTGGTACAGAGATTACAGTGAGAACCACTCATGTTGTGATTCTTTCCCTCATCCACTTGCCATCCACACTTCTCTCTGTACTAACACCTTTATCTTTTATTTTTATTGTTTATTTTGAGGACACGGCCTTCCTTCACAAGGTCAGGAATTGATTTTGTTTACCCTGGATCAGAGCTTGGTACAGAGCATGTTTTTGGAAGTGGCTAATATCTTCCCCCTGTCCATCCCTCTCTCCAAAGATGACCCAAACAAGACTTGGTCTTGCATGTCAGTTACAGGGTTTGGATGAGACTTAGCATCTGATCCAATTTCACACAATAAGCATAACCATTGTTAGCTTAGCAAGAGCTAGTGAGAAAGCAGCTTTCTCTTTGCTGATTTTGAAGTGGGTACAATGTTAGCCTAAGGCGTCTGAGGGCAGTCATGCTGCAACCAGAGAAGAAGCTGCATTGGAATAAAGCCAATAGAGGAAGGGGAAAATGGAGTGGGAGGGTAGATAGATAGATAAACAGACAGATGATAGGTAGGTAAATAGGTAGGTAG
>NC_022010.1:43395462-43397268 GCF_000317375.1 Microtus ochrogaster
AGATAGATAGATAGACAGATAGATAGACAGATAGATAGATAGACAGATAGATAGACAGATAGGCAGATAGGTAGGTAGACTGACTGATTCTTATTTCAGAGAGTTTTTTTTTTTTTAAAAGCTACCTTCCTATTTCCAAAGTTCAGGCTAAAAACCCCTGAACTGTATAGCAGTATCTTTAGATTGTTTTGAATTTCCACAGGTGGCCAAATCTTACACTATTTTTGGCATTGTCTTCAGTGATAACAGCAGCCTAAATCAGTTAAGCTACCTGCCTATCTACCTATCAGTTCATTTTGTGTTTCAACTCCCCCTGCACCCAAAGGACTCCTGGGTCTTGGTCCACAGATATCCTGGACCAGATGCCTCAATGCCAGGTCTGGCATGGGGTGCTAGGATGACTGTTATTTCCTTGAGGTTAGTCTTGAGTCACGCGGGGTTGTCACCACAGGCACCCACTTATCTTTTCAATCAGTACACAGACGTCCCATTTCTTGCTATAGGAACACTGTTTTCAGATTCGCCAGACAGGGGTTTTCTAGATCACAGTATTTCTCCATATAGCTTAGTGACAGCCCAGGTCAAAGACAGACAGGATAACAACTCTACCCTACCTGGGGCCTAGAGTTCTTTGTGTACCTTCATTTGGTGTCAACTACATTCAAGATCACCCAAGCCCCAGTTTCCCAGTGATATCCCCAGGCTCAGAGAGGCTGAGCGCATGATTCCTACTGAGTGCAGAGAGCTGGACCCAACTGTTCCATCCATCTGCGGTCACTATAGAATTCAGAAGCCCAGCAAAGGATTCCTATGTGAAGCCAGGGCAGAGAAGCATAGGCTCTTTGGGGCCCATGCTCTGGGAAGAGTCCAGTTGTGTATGTAGTTTAGGAAGCAGCTAACCATAGGCATCTTTGCTTTCGCCAATGCTGACAACTGGTTCCTCCATCAATTCATCTGTTCCTGTTCCTATTCCTCTTGTTGTTGTTATTTGGAGATGGGAGTCTCACTGTGTTGGCCAGGCTGATCTTGAACCTTACATGATAGTTGCATTTCATCCTCACAAGTTGCTGGGATGTCAGCGTGTGCCACCATGTCTTGGATACATTCCTGATGCTCTATGATTGCTACTACATGTTCCTTAATCACCCTTTTTCCCGTGTTGGTTTTCCGACCTCTGATCCGCTGGCCTGTTGGCACCACCATAACTTTCTCCAAGTGACCCAGTCTTGGCTTTCCTTTGTGGCTATGGCTTACAATACATACAATTCTTGCCAGGTATTGATCACTTGTTCCACAAGTACCCTGGCCTTAGAACAGTTCCTGTCATTCTTAGCGAGAACTCCTAGCTCTAGGACATGATCCTTTAGTCTAGTCCTTAGGCCCTCCTGCCAAGGTTTAAGCTGGTTTCCATGACAGATAGGAGAACAGGGTATAAATGGGAATCTATATAGGAAGGACAACTTTTATCAAACATGGTCTCTGACCAAAGACAAAGAAGAGCTGGGTGAATTCTAGAAGCAGTGGATTTGAGATTTTCTTTCTTTCTTCCTTTCTTCCTTCTTTCCTTCCTTTCACTCTTTCTTCTCTTTTTTTCCTGATTTTTTGAGACAGGGTTTCTCTGTAGCTTTGGAGCCTGTCCTGGAACTCATACTGTAGACTAGGCTGGCCTTGAACTCACAGAGATCTACCTGCCTCTGCCTCCCAAGTGCTGGAATTAAAGGCATGTGCCACCATTATCCAGCTTCATTTTTCTATGATGGACAAAAGAACTGCAGATGGAGCCAAGCCTGGACATAGGTATTTCTT
>NC_022010.1:43397710-43404845 GCF_000317375.1 Microtus ochrogaster
AAAAAAAAAAAAAGGAAAGAGGAATGGAGACAAGCGTTACCACTGGGCAGAAGCATTGGAGACTTTAGAAAGGAGGTGTGATATATTTTCCTGAATTTAATTTTCAGAGCTTCAAGTAAGTCTTTTTCCAAACTGTGCAATGTCTATGTGTGTCACTAGTCTCAGATAATAGCTTATTTTAACGGGAATAACTACAGAAACAGCATGGCTGCCAGCATTATACACAGGAATCCCTTCTAGTCATCTTTTTTTGGCGTGGTTTAGCCATTGCTAACCTTGTGGGTAGCACTATGCATCTAGAGCTGGCTGCAGAACTCCAAAGATGTAACCATAGTGAGCTCATCCCACAGGACTCCAGCAAGTGCCTTGTGAATGTGTTTCCCTGCTCCTGTCCACCCGGCATCTTCTTGCTTCTTCCTGGTTTTCTTATACCTAAAGGAGTTACACACCACTTCACCTGCCAACATCCTCTTTTCTTTAGTAAAAGGTCCCAGTTTTCCCTCTGGTTTGGGTCAGGTCCAAGGTAGTGAGTGACCCAGACAAATTGGTGGAGGATGTAGGGTAGCATGGAGGACTTGGTGTCTGCTCAGCCTGGACAGTGTTCATAGTCTTCTGTGGAGACAGAGGTAGAGCTGTTGGTACCAAGGACAGATTCCTGGAGATCCAGGCTGAGTAGCCTCTGAGCTGAGCTCAGAGGAGGGAGCTATTTATCAAAGTGAAAGGTGGCCGCAGCTAGAGTTGCTAAAAACAACCATTCCAGGTTCTATGCATTTCCAAAAATGCTCATTTGTAAGTAGGTCAAAGTGTTCCCAAAGGAGAGGAGAGAGAAGTGCAAGTCTATCATTTTGACTGAGTTACACTTTAGGGAAGTATATACTTGCTGAGTGTTCACTGCCAGGGTGGACATTTAATTTCCCACTGTCAGAGGCACCTCCACTCCCATGGGCAGAAGATGCATCCCATGGCTTCCTGGGGACCAACAGGGATGTTCTGATGTGTCAGGTAGAAAGTCAGCTCTGGAGGGATGCAGTTCAAGTCGGTTTACTCGAGGTTTCCACTTACAGTCAGATTCGGGGACCTCACCTCATATTTTATTTTAAATAAACAAGGGGTGCTTAGTTTCATGTCTCCACAGAGAGCTCAGCATGAGACATCATTCCCTACCCCATCCTCAGGTCTTCCTGCCAAGGCTTCAGCGAGTTCCCTCCGCATGCTGAGCCTGGCTGTCTTAGTTAGGGTTTCTATTGCTGGGAAGAGACCCCATGGCCATGGCAACTCTAATTTAATTGGGGTAGTTCCCTTACAGTTCCGAGTGGCAGTCCATTATCATCATGGTGGGACATGGTGGCATGCAGGCAGACTGGAGAAGTCGCTGAGAGCCCTACATCTTGCAGGCAACTGGAAGTGGTCTGAGTGTCACACAGAAAAAAGCTTGAGCAAAAGAGACCTCAACGCTTGTCTCCACAGTGACACACTTCCTCCAACAATGCCACACCTACTCCAACAAAGTCACACCTCCCGATTGTGACACACCCTTTGGGGGCCATTTTTTCCATAGTCACTCCAAAGGGGTCCTCATTGCATGGCTCCCCTTCCTTGCTATAAATATTTCCTGAGAACTCACAGGTCAGTCACTGTGCTAGACACTGGGGACAAGCAATGATCAAAACAGACACCTGGAAGAGGAGTTTACAGGAAGGGCCAAAGGAGGAAAAGCTGATGAACACTGATTGATGGTGTCTGTATGGATAAGGGAAAGGGAGGAAACCGAGGCAGGGGATGAGGTGTAGGGTGAGATGGGGAGGAGGGTGAGGAGGGAAGTGTCCAATCTGGTAAAGCACACACAGATGCGAAGGCAACAAAGTGCAGCCATCAGGTGTATGGAAATCTGGGGAAGCTGGGTGTTACAGATAGCAGAGCTAACAGCGGAGCCCCTGAGGTCAAACACGATTGCCTTCTAGTGAGAAGCTTGGTCAGACTGGTCAGGGAGTGGTAGGATGAGGTAGGCAGAATAACAACTCTGTCATGTGGCACCCTAATACCCAGAACCCGTTCATATGCCACCTCACAAGGTAGGGCTGGGCAGGCATGACTCAGTTAAGGATTCTGACATAGGGAGGTTGTCCTGGGTTCTCTGGGTGGTCACAGGGTAGTTGCAAGCATCCTTAAAGGTAGAAGACCTTCTGTGTGATGCATGGACTAGGAAGGAGGATCACAGGCACATGACACTGGGCTTTGGGGATACTGGAAGGGAACACAAACCAAGGGAATGCTGGTGGCTACCGAAGCTACAATGGCAGAAACAGCTGCTTCTGTGGAGCTTCTGAGAAGACGGCCCTCCTAACTTGTCAACTTTAGCCCAGTGCAGCTCATGTTGGAGTTCGAATCTACAGAAGAGCAGGCTGATAAACTTGTGCTGTCTGAAGCAATGAAGTCTGTGACCTGTGTCAGCAGTGTCAGAAATCTAACACACAGGCTCCTGAGCTGTCTTTCGAGTCTCTCTGCAGTCCCAGCAAAGACTTGGTTTCTATTCAAAGCGAGACACGAGGAAGACTTAGAGCTGAGAAGGTCTTCAGTTATGTCTCTGGGCACTGTCACCTCGTGGTCTGCTGTGTGTGAGGCCAGCTCTTAGGTTTCCTGTGGCCTCCAGCGTCATGCAGAAACTAAGGTAGGTGCGCACAGTCTCAAGAGTGATTTATTGAGGTGGTTGTCGACCTAGTTGTGAAAACCTGACAATCCATTCCTACTGCAGGCTGTTTAGTGTCTATACGGAAGGCAAAGGGCCAGTATTTAAAATGGGTTCCCAGCCCCAAATCTTCAGATATAAGTGTAGTTCTTAGCCCTCATCATAGGAGAGGCTAGAAACCACCACAGAAGACCACAACTGGTCAAACTGTAGAGAACATCTAATGGTTGAGTGCCCAGTTCTAACCGATACATCTACAACCTAATTCCTGCCCCTAAGGCTCAGGGAACGTCCTGGAAGAGAGTAAGAGTCAGAAGCCTGGCAATGTGCTGTGAAATTTGTCTCCATAAGTGGCAGAGAAGCTACACCCACGATACCACAACAATATGGCTGCCTAACCAAGACTGGACAATAATGACACAACCAAGGCATGCTAATGCTGAGAAGGGAAATCTCAAGGAATGCCACCTGTGAACAAAGAATGACAGGTAACTAAGGACTGCTGAGAGAGGGCCAAGCTGTGCACAACACCAAGAGGTTAGCCTTTGCTGCATTTATATATTTGTGTGTGTGTGTGTATACATAACAATAATATAAATGAAAAAGAGGCCATGAATTTGAGAAGGAATAAGGAGAGGGGATATAGAAGGGGCTAGAGAGAGAAAGTGAAAGAGGGGAAATGATGTAATTATATTTTAATAAAAATAAAAAGTATTGGGGCTGGAGACATGGCTCAGTGGTTAAGTGTACTGACTGCTTTTCTAGAGGACGTGGGTTCAATTCCCAGCACCCCACATGGCAGCTCATAACTGTCTGTAATTAAACTTCCAGGGGACTTGACACCCATGACAAACCACTAAAGCACATAAAATAAAAATAAATAAATAAATAAAATATTAATGAAATAAAGCAAAACCAACCATAGCTGACAACATAAAGATGTCATGCGTGCATTTTCAGTGCTAGGCTAAGATTCAATGAGGAGCTGGTCTCAAGGGCAGGCAGTGAGAAGGGGCCTGACCACCCTCTCCTGCCAGGAAGCATCAGAGTCCCACTGCCTAGAGTCCTCCAAGCTGCTACAACAAAGGCCCAGAGGCCTGAGATGCTCCTGTCTCCCCTAGGCAGTGAGAACAGGCTCACCACAGCTGCCCAGACCACCGCACACACTTTCCTTTTTCTCAGTCACAGTCAGTGTTCTTGGGTTTCTCCATTCCTTTAGGGTGACGTCCTTTATAGGTCCAATCAAGGGACAATTTGCTGTTTCTTCTCTGGGGGACACTGTTGGTTACCCCTTCCCTCCCAGCTTAAGCTTCTTCTGGTAGCGTTTCTTCTAGGGGACCAAAGCCCTGGTGCTCACTGCCATGCTGAGCTCAGCAGCTGTCTCAGGAGGTCACGCTCATCACACTCACACCTCCCTGCTATCTCCTCTGGACAGTAAGGGATGCCATCATCACCATGCAGATGTATTTACATTAGGGACAGCAGGAACTGAAGGAATTGACATTAGACAGAAGGTAAGTCACAGGAGATAGATGGGATGAGGGAAACTTCTTGATCTCCATGGGAGCTGCCAAGGAAGGAAGTGGACAGTCCTGTGTCTCCTGATGGGGGCAGAACATACTGAAGCTCACAAATTAAGGGTAGTTAGAAGGGATACCCTAGGTCAACTTAGCTGTGTGTTCTAGGTCAACCATCTCATGGTGGCTACTATATCTGTGATCCTTCTTCCTTCCTTCCTTCCTTCCTTCCTTCCTTTCTTTCTTTCTTTCTTTTTCTTGGTTTTTTGAGACACAGTTTCTCTGTAGCTTTGGAGCCTGTCCTGGCTGGAACTTGCTCTGTATACCAGGTTGGCCTTGAACTCACAGAGATCCGCCTGCTTCTGCCTCCGAGTGCTGGGATTAAAGGCCTGTGCCACCACTGCCCAGCTCTGTGATTGTATTTAGAACACAAAAGGCTTGGACTCTCTTGCAGAGACCATGTCAGGTCAAGCTGGACAAGGGAAAGGACCTCTCATAGACCAGAAACAGAGGCAGGGAGAGAAAACACCAATTGATATAATACTGAAAATCCCTAAGGTGAAACAAGAAACAGAATCTTGGCTCCTTAGACAGCCCCAAAGGGGGTGCAGGCTGGAAGCCCCTTAGACTTGACCTGACGTGTGTGTGGCCTGAAAGTTGAGACATGGACATGGATGCTGATAATTCATCAATATACTTGGAGTATCTCAAAGTCACCAGCTGGGCAGTGGCGGAGGCAGGACCCAGACTTGTATTGTTTACCAAGACTCTCAGCTATCCATCAGCTCTCAGCATCTCTTATTGCTCATTACACACCCTGGGAAAGCCTCCGGTCACTGCTGTACTAAGGAAGAGCCTGTGCGCACAGCACCAAGACTAACCTCGCAGTTGAAAAGGCTCCATTACTTCACATTGCTTTCCTCAGGTCATCCAGGAACTCTGGGAGTCATTTTCACCAGTGTCATGGAGACAAGACAGCCCAGGAAGACAAATGATTTTCCAGGTAAACAAATGCTTTCTCAAGGCACAGCCTGTCCTTTTGAAGTCCACTGACTAGTTGAGGACCACTCCCTCCTGTTTCCAGAGGGCTGGGAGTACCCTTTTAAGGACAAGACACGTTGATTATAGCACAATAGCGTGTGTTATAAACGGTGGTATATGCCCATCACCCCAGGACTTGGGAGGCAGAGGTTGGAGGATAAGGGGTTCAAGGACAGCCTCTACAACAGGGTAAGTTGGAGGCTAGCCTAGGTTAGTAAGACCCTGTCTCAAAGACAAAAGCAAAAACAGAAATTCACAAAACATGCTGATCATCAGTCCTTTTTTACTATAAAAGTAGAAAGTTTGTGTGGTCTGACCCGATAAACTGAACATCAAAGTGAATATTAGTTCTATGTTTGGTACACCGAATGTAAGCAATTCAGGCTAATGACTTCAGATCCCCACAGGTACTTATCTGGTCTGCAGAAAGAAAACAGACGTGTTTGAGAATTCCCAGAGGCAATTCAGGAAGACAGATGAGGGCAATAAAACTGACCACTTCAGCCTAAAGGGCAGTATGGAGGGCTGTTAGGAGCAGGCAAACCTGAGCAGACATTCAGAGTGGAAGGTCCTTACCTCCAAGCCCTTTGTCTAGAGAACACCGGGGCAGAGGCTTGTGAGTGAGAGGTCAGCCCATGTCTAGGGTAAGCCTGGGCGGCAGAGTCCCCATCTCAGGGCATCAAACAAGATCCACATACACAAATAACATTCGAAAGAAGTAGGGGTGCTGGATTCATCATGTTTTATCTGAAGTCTCTGATAAAGGATTCAGGGAGCAACTGCCAGGTTCTTATGCCTTAAGAGAGTAGTATTCAACATCTTAAAACTCTTTAGTATTTTATGTGTACGGATGTTTTGCTTGCATGTAAGCACGTGCACCATGTGTGTGCCTGGCGTCTACAGAGTTCAGGCTGGATCCCCTGGGTCTGAAGTCACCGTGAGGCACTGTGCAGGTCCAAGGAACCAAATGTGGGTCCCAAACCACATGCGAGGAACCAAAGTGCAAGAACAATCAGCACTCTTAACCACTGAGCCGTCTCGCAAGGCCCCTAATGTCCAAGTTTTATATGTAATGTATCATACTTCATTCCAGAAAAAGATTAGGTAGATGGAGAGTGGGAATGGATGCGTGGGGGATGGGAAGGGAAAGCTGAGCGGCCTGGGCAGGAAGCAGTATCTGGATTTGAGCACTAAGTATGAGGAATTTCCTAGGGTTGGAACTGCACTCAAGTCAACAGACTTCTGGGATCATACACCACAGTCTCTGGGGTTTCTGTCACGCTTGGCTTGCCTCCTGTCAGGGACACTGCATGAGGAGAAGGGCGAGCCCATCATCTGTAATTCTAGGAGTCCAGAAACTCAAGGAATCCAATTTTTCCCTAATGAGATTAAACATAATCAAGGGTTACTTACAGATTTTTATTCTATTATTTTTTTTAAAAAGGGGAAATTTCAATTCTAACTTTTTATGCTGAAAAATAACCAGGAGCTTCTTTCAGAATCCCAGTCACATCTTTTCATTTTTTTGTTTGTTCGCCTGTTGTTTTTGCAGACGGGGTTTCTCTGTGTAGACCAGCCTGGCCTTGAACTCAGAGATCTGCCAGCCTCTGCCTCTAGAGTACTGGGATTTAAGGTGTGTCCACCACACCCGGTTCAATTACTATATTTCATTTTTTATTTTATATATATAGTTCTGCCTGCATGTATGCCTGCAGGCCAGAAGAGGGTACCAGATCTCATTACTGATGGTTGTGAGCCACCATGTGGTTGCTGGTTGATGGGAATTGAACTCAGGACCTTTGGAAGAGCAGGCAGTGTTCAGTGTTCTTAACTTCTGAGCCATCTCTCCAGCCTCATCGATCACTGTATTTCTTTCTTTCTTTCTTTCTTT
>NC_022010.1:43405190-43427062 GCF_000317375.1 Microtus ochrogaster
CATTTGTTTCAGATACCAAGAGTATTGTGGCTTGTTTGTTGGGGGAAAGGATCTCGTGTGACCCCAGTTGGCTTGAATTTACTGTGTAGTCAAGACTGCCCAGAGCTTCTGATCTTGCTGCTTCCACCTCCCATGGGCTGGTATCACAGCGTTTGCCATCTAACCCAAGAGACTGATTAAAACCAAAATGCTTTACTATTTTTCACTGCAGGTGTACTATAATGGCAATGTTATTATGGAATAAAATTGTATGGGCAGTGTAGGGACCCATCGTCTTCCTCATTCATCACACTCCCAAGATTCCATGAGGCAGTGGGCTCTGAATTTACGAACGCAGAGGGACAGGAGAAGAGCCAGCTGCAGTTTGTAACCAGTTGCTTCATGCCTGAGAGGATCTGTTTTGACAATGTTCATCCTCCATGCCTCTTTAGTTTCTTATGGTTTTAGGCATGGGAGAGTAATCTGAAATCCAAGGTTACTGCTTTTAACGCAGAATTATATTAAAGAGAGAGAAGGGGGAAGGGAGGGAGGGAAGAAGGGAAGGAGAGAGAGAGAGAGAGAGAGAGAGAGAGAGAGAGAGAGAGAGAGAGAGAGAGAGAGAGAGAGAGAGAGAGAGAGAGAGAGAGAGAGCAGACCTTTAGAGAATTCTTCTGATGGGCAGAGGGACATTATTTCTCTGGATTGGATAGCAACAGGACCAAGAAAGGGGACTCTAAACGTTTGGGTGTTTGGCGCCTGGGATTTCAGTAGTGGAATGTGCTGTCTGTTGAACAGGCTGCAGCAGCTGCAGCAGCTTCAAGGCTAGGCTAGCTCCTGTCAGAGGCAGATAAACACTGTCTAGAGTACTGCCCAGGACTGCTCTGCCCAAGACTTTGCAGTAGACCAAGTACTGCGTGGTAGTTACTACTGATGTCAACTGGATAGGCTCTGCAATCACTAAGAAAACAAGCGTCCAGTCCTGTCTATGTCACCTCTACAATAGGCTAGCGGAGGTGGGAGACCCACCCTGACTGTGGACGACACTAGTTCATGTGTTGGGGTCCTGAACTAGATGAAAAGGACAGAGAGCAGGCTGAGCACCAGCAGGCACCGCTCTTCACGTCTGGGCCATGGATACCATGTAAGCAGCGGCCTCGAGTTCCCATTGCCCTGGCTTCCTTCCCCACATGATGGCTGGAAAGTTGCTCTTATCAGGCACACCACAGGAGAAAATCTGCCTCTGGTCGCTTCTTTTCTTCCCAGGGAGGAGAGACTTGGGTGCCAGAGGTGAGCGGGAAAGTGGGAAAGGTATGCTCTGGTGTGTTCTGCTTTGTTCTGAGCCAGGGCCTCACGCTCTAGCCCAGGCTCCTCACACATGTGTGTGATCTTCCTGCTTTGCCTCCTGAGTGTCTGGACTATAGGCCTGAGTCACCAGGTCTGCCTGTGTGGCCTCTGTAACAGGGTCGGCATTTTCCCAATCCTCATCCACGCAGACTGGTCAACTCAGGGAGCCTCTGACCGAAGGCAAACTGAAGTATACGTTCTGATGCCGTCAGCCTGGGGAGGATGCTGAGCAGAATGGAAGGCCAGACCCTGGGAACAGAGAGCCTGTGAACCAATCTGACAGCACCATCTGAGAGCTTTACAACCTAAAGGCAAGTCACCTATTCTCTCTAAGACTGTTTCCTTGTCTACAAAACCAGAAAAACACAACTTATTGTCACGAAAGTATTAGCCCTCAAATCAGCCCAGAGTTAGACTCAATAAATGAAGACACTTTTTTGCTGTTGTTGTTAAGTAGGCACAGATTTACACACTGATGTCAACTTTCTCAGCCTTGTTCAGCGACCTCAGGCCATGGGTGGCATTTACCCACAGCCTGGGGAAGTGTCCCGAGGTCAGTTAGGCAATGACAGTGGACACCATCAGATAAGTTCAAGAGCTAGAACTGCTTGTGTCCAGCCAGGGCCTCCAGGGCCTCTGCCCTTTGCTCCAGGCTCTCTGGATATCCAGGGATTGGCTTCACCCAGAGAGACAACTCTTTACACTTCTCCCAGACACTAGACCCAGCCAGAAGAAGGCACACAGGCATATCCCAGATATCACAGTAAAGACAGACCGAGATTGGGTTTTGGAGGCTGGGCATAAGAATCCAGGGCTAACTTTAAACAATCTTCACTATTTTTAAACATACACTGCTCTGGCATTAGGCGCATTCACTTTGAAAGGGGTTTAATCTGAGATACTAAAGAGTGTGTTCAGTGTGTTGTACAACCAAGACATCTCCAGAAGCCTCCCAACCTGTGAAACTGAAACTGTACCCCTGAACAATTAATTGCCTAATTCCCTCCTTTCCCTGGTCCCTAGAAAGCACCATCCTGCCTTTTGCCTATGAAAAGCTAACTATTCAAAGTATGTCATATAGGTGAAATAATAGAGTATTTGTCTCAATGATTGGGTTATTTCACTTTGCACCATGTCCCCAAGGTCTGACCATGATGTAATCTGGTGTCAGATTTCCCTTCCTTTTTAAAGTTGAATGATATTCCGGCACACGTGTGCCATGTTTTGTGCATTTATTTGTCCACAGGCACCTGTGGCTGTCATTAGCAATGTTATGAACATGGGTGTGGAGACAGGTTGTGTCCTTGCTTTCAATTCATGTTGAAATATTCCCAGAAGTGGGACTACAGGATCATATGTTAAATACATATATACGGACACATACACATACACATAAAGCTTGAGATTCCCTAGTCTTTTCCATAGCAGTGCAGACATTTCACATCCCAACCAGCCATCCAGCCGTGTTCCAACTTCTGTATATCCTTACAGATGCCTGTGATTTCCAGAGGTGTGTCTACATTAACTAGGGCACTCTAATGGCCCCACAGTGGGATCACATTGAGACATTGGCCTGCATTTCCCTGGTGAACAGAGATACCCAATCTTTCCTGTGCTCACCGGCACCTGAGTATCTTCTCTGGTGAAGCATCTAGACAAGCCTTTGCCCATATGCTGGTCCCACTGCTTTGCCCTTCCTGGCTGAGCTCTATGTCTTGCTATACCCCGATGGCACGCACAACTGCCTCCCATCACAGTTTTCCGCATCCCAAGTCTCACATCTGGGGATGCTACACCCATAACCCACAGGGCATCAGAATCAAGGCACTTTCAATACTGAGGAAGCACATGCCTGAACTCTGGTCTAGGGTAGGGTGTACTATTGAAGGACCAAACAAAATACCTCTGGATTTCAGGAGCTGGGAATAACTATAAAGGCTTTGTCCTTTTGCAGGGTGTTGCCCACAGTTACCCGCTGCCGAGCAAGCGAGAGGGAGCTATGGGGAGATCAGATCTCAGAAGGCCCAACTCCAGAGAGGAAAGGGTGGGGAAAGGAATGGGAAACGTGGGCCTGCCCCGATTCTGCTATTTGGATATTTACAAAGTCTGGCTATTTCTCCACAACCCCAGCATGGGTCACATCATGCAAGTATCAGAACAGCCGTCTCCTGCCCCAGAGGCCACCCAGGAAAGGAGGGGCAGAAAAACCCTAGAGCCATCTAGAAACCTGCAGGCTAAGTGTGCACAAGGTGGTGGTGGTAGTGGTGGGGGCTTGGCCTGGCCCATCTCCTTGTGGCTTCGTAGGACCAAGAGTCTCTTTGGAAGATGGGAGACTGGGCTGGTGCAGTGGTTCTCAACCCAGGCTGTACCTTGGATTGACTTCTCGTGCCCAATACAGGGACTCTGGCTCCAGCTGTTCTGGGTACTGCCACTTTCGAAGGCTTGCACCTTCCTTTAACGTGCACACTGGGTGAAGACCTGTTCTAGTGGCTCCCTGAATTACCTCCTTGATGCTGTGCAGTCCCTGTGCCCCCATTTCTGGCCCAGTTATCCATACAGCACTTAGCACACCATGGATAGTCCTGACTTCATACAGCATGTGAGGCAAGGACTTGCACCAACTCAGGAAGGTTGTTAGCAGTTCCTTCTTCCTGGGAACTGAAGTGGAAACCAATTCTGACCTTCTGACCTCCATGTTCCTCCTAGGCCACAACGCCAGAGGAAGGCATATAGAGTGCCTACTGAAGAAATGCCTCAGCTGGCAGAAGAAAAGGCCAGGCTGCCAGTAGGTGGCCAGCTGGGATGCAAGTAGGAGCGGCTCAAAGCATGGCGTTACTCGGGGCACAAGGGGTGCTCTGTAGTGACGTAGAGCCTAACCGCTGGGAGCAGGGCATGCCCACGATCATGTCATATTCATCTCCCCCACCTTGTCTCACTTGTTGTCCAGGTAGTTCTGAATTTGTGGCAACCTTCTTGTCGCAACCTCCTGGGAGCTGGGAACACAGGTGCAAGCTCTCACCCCAAGCTTGGCTGGGCACCCCGTTTTCTAGTTCAGTTGGGAGTGACAGTGGCTTTACAGGTTGCTGCTCTGTAGGCCCAACTAGTCAGCCCAGGCTTGGAAAGAAAGGCCAGCTGCAAACGAAGAGCCACCAAAATGGGAGGTACAGCCTGGTGGTCACTTCTGGAAGCTCTTCTGACCACTACAGTTAGCTGGAAAAGTTCTGCAGCTGCTTGCTTGTCTCTTTCCCATGCCTGTCCCTAGCTCCCACTATTAGCTGTATCTCCCCTAATCTGTCCAGAAGGATTTTCACTCTGAATGCCTGTACCTCTAGACTGCTGTCGTTACCCTCTGAATCTCCATCTTTGGTTTGATCCCAACCATCTACACTGTAGTGGTCCCAGTCATGAGAGAATGCAGATCGCCCAGCCACAGACCAGAAAGGGGAAGTCTAGGCCCCCCCTAGTCACAGTACCCATACCTGGGATCTATGAAAAGCCAGCTTGCCCCAGCCTTTCTCCCTTATCCTGTACCTGCACTCTATGGTCTCTGGCTGGATTTCTGGGAGTTGTAGGCACTCTGCTGAGCAATCGGTGAAGAATAAAACAAAAGCAGCAGCTTACAACTACAGAGGTGTGCTGTGTCAGGACCTGGAGTGTGCGCATGCGTGTGAAAACCTACTCCTTCATTTTACCCTCACAACAATCCATCCTCCATGGGCCCCACTTTTCCCCACAAAACTCAAAACAGAGACCTATTCACTAAGTTCCTGATTTTTTAAGTATCTGAGTTTTTTACACCAAGAATTTCAGAGGGGTGTGGGGCTTGGTTCCTCAAAGGACTGGGGAAGCTCCAATTACAAATGCCACACAGCTTCCTGGCAATCACTCTGAGGTCATCAGGGGGAGGGGGAGGAGGCAGTTAAACCAAGGGTGAAGGATGCAGTGTGTGTGTGTGTGTGTGTAAGAGTAACCTAGGTTTTGATTTGTATTACATCTGGAAAACCCCGAGTTTGAAGGGCTGGGCGGTCCAGACATGGCAGTCCACTATCGCCATCTAGAGTTCAGAAGCAGTAAGTCATGCTTGGCAGCATGCCCAGATGGAATTCCCAAACTTGCAGGTTTCCAAGCATTTAAAGTTATCACTTATCAGGCAGCCCTCCCTGGGTCCTCAAGCGTTGATGGTGTCCCTGTGCTAATATCTGACCATTTATATCACTCAGCTCCAGACTAAGACGTGGTTCGCTGTTAGTCTCGGGGTCTCAGTTTCCTCAGCGTAAAATGCATGAGTTCAAAGTCACTGACTTTGGAAGCCTGTGTTCTCAGAGGCCACGGTGCATCAGCTGCCTGGACAGCAAGCCGGTGTGGTCACCTGCTGAGAAGGTGGATGGGACCTGAGCATCAGCGTGGCTAACCTGTATACAGGGCACACAGAAGCTGTCCTGCTGGCCACCACTCTTGGAGAGCCACTGCGTTTGGCCTCCCTGCCACCAATAAATAAAAGGCACAGGGAGGGAACACAGAGTACACAGAAAACAGACCAAGGCCTGGGTAACAGGTGTGTGGTGGCTCTTCTTGGTTGTCAATGTGACTCTATCTAGAATTAACTAAACCCCCAAACTGGAGGGCACGCCTGTGATGGGTTATCTGCTTAATTTGAAGTAGGGAGATCCACTTCTAATCTGCATCTTTGAGGTAGGAAGACGCATCTTTAATCCAGATCTTATGAGATGGTGAAAACCCACCTCTAACCAGCTTCTGCCGGAAGCTTGTATAAGGCCGTGGAAGAAGGAAGTTTCACTCTCTGCCTGCTTGCTCTTGTCTTGCTATCATGTCTATTCCTTCACTGGCATTAGAACCTCCTTCTTCAGGATTCCAGTATCTACTGAAGACCAGACGAGATACCCAGCCTCGTGGACTGACAACTACGGATTCTTGGACTGTCTGTTCATAGCCAGCCATTGCTGGATTAACTGGGCCACTGCCTGTAAGTCATTCTAATAAATCCTATATATTCATTGAATGTATCAAAGGAAAAAAGTGACAGGGGACCTTGAATTCTGAGCGGCAGAGGTAATGGCTAAGTCCTACTTCACTGTGGTTGGTTGCTGGGGTTGTTTGGTCCTCCTGTCAGGGTGCAGACTCGAATCTGGGTGTAGTGTGGGGCAGAGGGAAGGCTGGGAGAGAGGTCAGAGGTCAGTAGTCAACAGTTCAACCTTTATTTTTTAAGAATAGATGGACTCGGAAAGGTCGGATGGTTTTCTCTAAGCCACACAGACACACTTAGCTTTCTCCTCAAGCTTTGAACATATCCCCTCTACCTCCATATCTCAGAGAAACCCAGCTCAATCAAGGTGGACTTCAAGGCCCATTCTGAGGTGCTCGGCCTGAGCTGGTCACCCTCCCTTCCATCCGTCCTACCTTTCACCAAGGGGAAGAAGCAGTCCATCTCTACGCTGCTGCGCGAGTGTGAGATGCACAGGGTGCTGCTGGGGACCAGGCCTTCCTGTGGGGGGCTCCGCTCTGTGGTCCGGACCAGACACCAGCCGGGCCTCTCACTTGGTCGCTCCAGCAGCTCCACCGTCTGGCCCACCTGGATGCTCAGCTCACTGCTGTGACCTGCGCTGAAATCCTGGAGGACCACGGTCAGCTCACATCCTCCTGAGAGCTTTGGTGTGTGGTGGTGGGAAAGGGGTGTGAAGGGTGTGTGTGTGTGTGTGTGTGTGTGTGAGAGAGAGAGAGAGAGAGAGAGAGAGAGAGAGAGAGAGAGAGAGAGAGAAGACGGCACGAGGGAAGAAGACAAAGAGTGGGGGAGAGCAGAGGGGAGGAGAAAGGAAAGGAGGAAAGATGGGAGAGGGTGGAAAAAGGCAGGAAGAAGGTGGGAAAATGTTGGGAACAAACAGGAAGGAAAAAGAAAAGAGGAAAAAAAAGATAATTAGCACACTGTTATTGGACACTCAGCTCAGCCGAGCCGCTCTGGAGCCTGGCCAGAGCCAAGGCCTTTCATTCTAACTCCCTGCCTCCTTAGCGTTCCTTCTCTTACTTCTTTGTCAAGTTTCCTACCAACTGTGCCTTCCAACCCCTTCCCTGTGAGCCCCATTCTTCCTCCCAAGGGCTCTACTCCATCCCCCATCCCCCATCCTGGGCCTCTCTGCCATCCCTTGGACTCAGATGTGCTGGCATTTGTTTCTCAGCCACTCTCATGGGACCCTAGGTGACGTTTGGGACAAACGCAGGACATGACCTCCCTTCTTTCTAAGCCACATAACACCCCACGTCTTCAACCCTTCCTGGAGCCATAAACCTGAAACAGACTACAACAACACACTGGCATTTGTCCAGCCTCTGGGGATCAGGGAGGGGAATGGGAAAGGAAGAAGAGGCGCCGTGTCTTATTTAGGAGCACACAGTATGAACTCTGTGCTTAGATGACCTATGTTTCCTTACTGCAGAGGCATAGAACAAGGAGAGACCCTGGGGACAGACACAGGCCCTACTAGCTGCACCCCGAGGTGGCTCACTTGTCACCTAGGGGTCTGCACCCCCTCCTCCCATCCCTCTGGCCTCAAATCCATGAGGATCATTTATGTCTGTACCATGCCTCACAGAATTATAGCTCAGCGCTTCCAGCTTGGCGTAGCAGCTGCCTTTTGTCAGTGAAAAAGACAGGGAACAGAAGGGATGAGGCAGAGGCTTAGTCTGCCAGCTGCCATCCTCCAAGGCTCGTTCCAAACCTCTCCATTCAGAGGGGATTCCCATACCACGCCTGGGGAATTCAGCTACAGTCTATGAAGCTCCGATCAGAGGACCTGAACTGTCTGTAGCAGCAGCTATACCACTGAGTTTGGATGCCCAGCACTCGTGTAAGAAGCCAGCTGAAGTGATACATTCGTGTGAACCAAGAGCTAAGAGGCAGAGCCAAGAGAATCCTGAGGGGTTTTGGCTAACTGGTCTAGCCAATTGGAAACCCTAAGTTCAGTCACAGGCCCTGTCTCAGCAAGTTAGGTGAAGAATTATGGAAGACGATGCCTGACCACTGACCTCTGGCCTCCACATAAATAAGCATGTTCGCATGTTCTCTCTCTCTCTCTCTCTCTCTCTCTCTCTCTCTCTCTCTCTCACACACACACACACACACACACACACACACACACACACACACACGTTCATCAGACCGACGCTGGCTGGCAGTTGACATCACCCCTATCTAAGGAGCAGGGAGGCTGTGCTGAACACATCTCATGGGTAGGAGAGGTACTTCCAGCACAAGCCAGGAAGGGAAGTCTGGAGGGTAGAGGTGGACAGAAAGAAGTCATGGTCACTGGCTCATTTTCTCCACTTAACTTCCCTGGTCCCACTATATCAGCACACAGCCCCTTCCCCTACTTTCCTGCTGCTGTCTTCCCAGACACAGCTAAGGCTGTTGTGGGAGATAAAAAGCTCACATCAGGGTGTGGGCAGTATGCGCATGAGCCATCAGCAGCTCACAGGTCAGCATGCGGAAGCCCCAAGGCATCCAGACCATAGGCCTGACAGTCACCTTAGGAGCTCACACAATGAAGAGTCCTGGGCTGTGCCTCCCTCCACTGAGCCCTGACCACAGATTATAACTGAGCTGGCTGGGGCTGGAATATAAGGATGTGTATTGTGCCAGGGACATCCCCCTGCTGTGATTGTAAAAAGATGGTTTCTAGAATACTGAGAAACGCTGTCTGGAGGGTTTTCTGTAGACACCGTGCTGAACTTGAACCCATATTTTTAGTATGAACCCCACATTCCTTTTGACCTTGGGACACTGGGCATGCTTATTTTTTGGCACATGTCCATGCTTGGCTGCAGTGCGGTAGTGACCCGGGCCTCTGATCCTTGAAGTACAGTATGATAGTCTCCCCCTGCGGTCTGCATTAGAATTCTCTGCATAAGTGTTGAAGCACTGGACTCCACAGCGTGGAAGCACAACTGAGTCCTGGTATCTGACTTCAGCTTTTTTTTCATTTCCAGATTACAGCCCAATAAACTGATTCTTGGATGGATTCTTCTTAACAGTGTTCTCAAGGCTGGGACCCTTTAATACAGTTCCTCATGCTGTGGTGATTCCCAACCATACAATTATTTTTGTTGCTACTTCATAACTGTAATTTTGCTACTGTTATGAATCATGATAGGGGAGTGGGGAAGGCTTTACAAGGGTGGGGGGAAAGGGAGAGGGGATAAAGAGCCAGGCTATGTGTCCACAGTTCAAGACTGAGTGATGAAGATGTTGCTCAGTGGTAGAGTGCTGGTCTACCATGCTGGAAGTATTGGGAACCCTTACTAGGACAAGAAAACAACGTTGTAGCCAACTACCACAAGGAAGATTCAGTCCCCAAACCAAGATAGAGTGTCTCAGAAAAGCACCACTAGAAGGCAGTGTTGTTTCTCAAAAGCTGCCCGTCTTCAGACACAACAGGAGAGTGTGAGCATCAAGGGGCAGTTTCTTCAGAGCCCACACCTAAATGATAGCCACACGTAAGCTGTAGATCCGACAAAGATAACCATTGTGGCTCAAACACAGGATGAATGTCCATTCACACCTCGCCTCTATGTCTTGATCAAAAAGATTTACCAGATCAGGTCTTACCCTACAGCAAGGATGGAAATGCAGGGTGTCTGCCAGGGAATGCGGCTGGGACAAAGGCATTAGCGGTGCTGGGCAGAGCTGACCCACACATCCCTTCGCATCTCTCCCCAGAGCACCAGGGGGGTGTTAGGCTGCCCAGGGGATGCCAGCTCACACAGGAGCAGAACTGCTTAGGAGTCCCGGTTAAGAGCAGAGCAGACAAAAGACCTTGGCACAATTGCAGACCTTACATGTGATTCATTCATGATTCCAGTTTTGATTCAGGATTCCTTGACTGTGACGACTCACACTGAATGGAAGTTAATCTCACAGAGCATGTAGCTCATTCACCGATAAAACCAGCTTCCCTCACTACCGCAGCCCTATTTCTTAGACACGTTTGCGTGGGCATGGTATGGACGGAGGCCAGAGGACCATTCAGTGGAGCTGGTTCTCTCCTTCTACCTGCTGGGGACTGAAGCCAGGCTGTGTGGCAAGAACCTTGACCTGCTGAGCCACTTCCCCATTCTGACATACACTTCTCTGCCTAGACACATCTTTCCCACTGCTTGGTCCTGTGTGTCAGCAGGACACACTGTTACAGGCCCAGGAAGCCTCAGGGAGCCTCAGGGAGCCTCAGGGAGCCTCAGGTTCACATTCTTCCTCTTTTGGTGCCAACAGCATTAGCTGTGCCCCCCACTCCACTTTCTCTGCTGCCTTGCTTCCTGACCCTCCACACAATATATCTGGAAAGCTCTCACTCTCTCCAGAAGCTAACTACATCTCTGGTCTCAGGAGTACAAATCCAGCTATGTTTATGTTGTAGAGATTGTTGCAAGTGGAATCTCTGTTTAATTTCTTTTCATCCCATAGCCTCTTAAGGACTATCTTAATGCTGTCCTCGGCAAATTGTTTGGTTCTCATTCTGTATTCCATGGTATATTTGCTTTCTCATTTTCCCTTTAAGGTCTGTAGAATGGATGTTCCTTGCATTTGGCATCATTTTCCATGTCTCTTTTCAGAGATGGCCCTTTGTGTTTTCTGTTTTTCTTCTCCCCTGACAGCCCTGTTTCCCATGGTGTGTCTGATGCTGCACGCAGCTTGTCTTTCACTAATTGTCTTTTGACTCATTAACCAAGGAGATGCAGACACCCTACTGTGAAAGCCACCCACTTCTTGATGCCCATTAGCTCTGTCTTGTGCTCACTCAACCCCTCCCAGGGTAGAGTCCAGCCCAGGTGGCAGCACCAAGGTCCCCATCCCAATCTCTTCTGTTTCTTTCACGTAGATGTATTTTCCCAGCAAGTTTTGCTTGTCAGTTTCTCAGACATGCACCCACTTTTGAGCACAGATAGCTTCATCCCTCTCCAGTCTCCAATCTCTTCTTCCGTTTCATAGTTCTGTGCACACTCTAACTACCGGTTCACCCTTCTGCAGTTGGTGGCTTGTCCACAGATATCACAGAGTATAACCTTCCCCTCTGACTCACAAAAGGACAAGTCAATCACCAGCCCCTCTCTTCCCTTAAAGAAGCTAAGAGACAAACAGGCCATGCTGAGACGTCTTTCCTACCCACTTAAATGTGAGCTCCACTTCTTTGCCTTCATATGCTGCCTGACTTCTCAAGATGAGCCCCTGCTTTTGCTTTTTCTCTACGAGGTACCCTTGCTCCCATTCTCTCCATCCACAATGTTAACATCAGGGGTGTTCGGGGTATTAAACCCAGGTCCTCTGGAAGAGCAGCCAGTGCCTTAACCACCGAACCATCTCTCCAGCTCCTCTGCTAAGACATTTTGATGTTGACATTTTGATGATTTCCTTAGAATGCCAGCTGTGAGCCCAGGCCTCACCTAAGCTCTTGCCCACATTTCCCGATTCTCTCCCTGATGGACATTTCTGGTGAGATCTCTTCCCCTGTTGACTATTCCCAGGTAGATATGGCTTCTTCCACAATCTACAGGCTGCCTGTTAGGACCTTCCCTGTCCAGTTCCAGCCTGGCCTTCTTTCCAGGATGCTTCCCCATGCAGGGACACTTTGGTGCCATCTTTGGTGGCCCATATAAGGGGCTGAGGGACTTAGTGTAAGGAACGGCCATGAGTTATGAATGAGGACATAAAACCAAGGGTTTCTCTAGTTCTAATTCTGTCATGGGCTTTTTGGTTTGGGTGGTGGATAAGTGAGTAAAACATGGTTGATACTAGAAATGTAAATTTGGTGTAAAGCTGTATAAAGTTTTAAAAAAATTAAAAAGAAATGACTGCATTAGATCTATTTTTGCTTGCTTAGCATTGGGAGGTAAAATGAAGCCTCTTCTTAACAGATAGGACGTGCTGAATTGCTCCAGCGAGCATCTCCACTCTGTGGAATGTGAACACGGTTATTTCCTCATGGCCCTCAGTGGCACCAGAGAGCCAGGGCAGTGCTCCGCCTCGCTTCCTACTGTTGCCACATCAGGGCCACAGGGTCTGTGCTTCTGTGTGTCCCCAACTCTCCCTCAGGCAGCTACTCAAGCGTCTCTAAGGCCAGGTGGGGAGAAAGTGTGAGATGGAGCATGTCTACCTGGCGAGGTATCAAGGGCATTGAAGACCCAGCCCCTGTCCAGAGACTTCCTTGTTTTTTCCTCCCAGGTCAGGTCTCCTGTTGTCCTCTGGATTCCACCAGCAGAGGACAGAAGCACTTCATTAGGCAATGCCTCTACCAAAACTGCCTCGAAACCAAGTCCCTTCCAAGGGCGCATGATGAGACTGGCACTGGAGTGACATGCCGCTGCACCTCTTGGACTTTAAGCAGGAAGAGACCTGTATCGGCAATCTTCCAAAAGAGAAAGACTTTACAATAATAACACGAAAAGCCTCTTCAAACTAAAATGCAAGAATCCACTAAGAGGAGAAGACTGTTTAAGTCATTATGGTCCACCTAGTAGCAAGTGATGAATCAGGCAGCCATTAGATTATGTATGTATGCATGTATTTATTTGTTTGTTTGTTTGTTAGTTTTTTGAGACAGGATTTCTTTGTGTAGTCTTAGCTATCCTGGAACTCACTCTGTAGACTAAGTTATCCTTGAACTCAAAGAGATCCTCCTGCCTATGCCTCTCAAGTGCTGGGATTAAAGGCATGGTGCCACCACTGCCCAGATTTTTAAAATTTTCACTAAAAAGGCTTTCTTAGATTTATTTTATGTGTGTGAGTGTTTTGATTACATGCATGCTTGTAACGTGTGCACTCTGGAACTGGAGCTATGGACGGTTGTGGATCACCTTGTAGATGCTGGGAATTGAACCTAGGTTCTCTGCAAGAACAAGTGCTCTTAATTGGTAAGCCATATTTCCATCTAAAAATAAATTTGGGGGTTTTGTTTATTTGTTTGTTTATGAGACAGCATCTCACTGTATAGCCCTGGCTGTCTTGAAGCTCTCTATGTAGATGAAGCTAGCCTTGAACTCATAGAGAGTGCCTGCCTCTGCCTCCTAGTACTGGAGTTAAGGGCACGTACCACCACACCTGGCTCAGCCATCAGCTACTTACAAAGCTTTGGAATAGCATCAAAGCTGTGTATCCTGCATAATGTATAAACAAAGAAACAAGTCATATATAATTGTGTGAAGAATATTGTTATTCATAGGAACACATGAAAATGTTAACCTTGGCTTTGTTGAGCATAGTCCCTGGGTAATTTCCTTCCTGCTTTCTCACTCTCGGTACTGTCCAGTGTTTCTCATCTACCTGTTTGCTTTATAATGAAAGTAATAAGAACACCAACAATAACAACCTTGAAAACAAATCAACAAATATAACCGGGGGAAACCTGCAGCTATCCCAGAAAGGCATGCTAGGTGGAGAAGAAAGAGAAGCAGATGGGTAGGTCCACCGTGGAAGCTTTGGAAAACCACCACAGGGCTGATGGTGCCTCTACAGGGTGGCTTCAAAACGCCTCTAAACCCATGAGCCAGCGGCACTGGGGAACTCAGATGAGCAGTCTGGAAATTAAGGCATTTTACAATTTACAGATGTGATTTATTTTGAGTTGATTATAACGTCTGAAGCAACTGTGAGAAGCAATATTACAAATTAGGAACATCACAGCCCTGGGATTTCTCCAATTTGCATGGTAGCCCGGGGAACTGCCAGGTCCAATTAAGAGGCTACGGCTCAGGATGTGCTTTGTCTGTGCGCTGGCACTGATACATTGCAATGGAAGGAGCATTTTTATTTCCTTTCTACAGGGCTTAAGAGTCCATGGTCTCGAAGGTCTCATGGGCTGCACAGTAATTAATAGTTGGAAGAACACGGGAAGGGGAATCAGGAGGCCTCAGAGCTGGTCTGGGGCTCCTTGTATGTGACCCTGAATTCCATTTCCTTCTTCATATCTCATTCTTAGGAGGAGGAATCAGTCTTGGGACCCTTAGATTTAGCATTCCATAATAGACTGTATTCTATATTCTATATGTTCTGTATTCATGGTGGAAACACAGCTCTGCTTAGTTACCTTGAGCACTTCATTAATGTGTTGTCACCTATACCCGCATCAGGATATATGATCAACTTGAGTAGAGTCTTCGTTTAAACTTGCCCATATCCTGGGTCTAGAGTGATGGCTGGCATGTAGTGGGTACTCAATAAACACCCACTGAGCACATCCGTGAGTGTGTCTCATGAATCGCTGCCTGACGTGTAGCAAAACAGTCTGGCTATAGTGCCGAGTGTTCTCTCACTGGCTGCCTATCTGTTCCATCACTGTCTCCTAAGCCCCACAGTCCTTCTGCCCTGAGATTCCTCACTTTTAAATCATCTCACTTTTTTTTGATATGGCTATAAGTCTACCAACCTCTAAACCTCTAAACCTGACAAAAATTATACAAGGAAAGTTATAACCTATAGGAACAAAGAGAACAGGAGATCATGTAGGTGACCATGTCTAAGAGAAGTCAACTGTTTTCATTAATATTTACTTTTTGCACGACAGAAAGTAGGCACATGGAAGTATTTGACATGGTAGAACAGAGAGATGAGATACAATTCCTGCCAGTCAGTTAGCTTAGCACAGTCCCGTGACAGGCTTAGGAAGTAGGAGAGCCAGGCAGTACTGTACGTATGTGCATGTGCGTGCATGTGTGTGCGTGCATGCATGGAGGTGAGGCAGGAGGAAGGCTGAAAGTCTGTAACGATCCTTAGCTCTGTCCTCTATCCTGTCCACTCTGTTCTGGGAAGCTGAAATTCACGCAGGCCTGCATACAGAAGGGGGAATGGCTACCACTGCACGCCTCTCAGCTCCCAGAATACTCGCAGCCGAACAGAAACATTTTGGGAAGGTTTGACAATTATTCATCGGAGAAGCCAAGGGACTTCCAGATACTCAAATACTGACATCTGGAGAGTCTCCCCACCAGAGTACACTGCAATGACACCTGCCAGACAATAGCCCTGTTCCTTATGCAAAACATCTGGTGCACCTCATTCATATATGTGAACACTCCTCAGACCACCAGACTTCAGAAAAGCCTAGGAGGAGCTAAATCAGGTAAATAATGAGGAACTGGGACTCGCGTGAAGCCACTTACAAGCAGGATACACTACAGTACCGTTATTCTTGGAGAGCTCAAAGAGGGTGGTGTACTCATGAAAACAGAGCAAGCTGCTACAGAAAGGGCACAAAAGCTCCAGAACGACAGAGAACTCTTAGGAATTAAGGCTGTCATGGTTGAACCGAAGCACTGCCTAATGTGCTAGGATTCTGAGGGCCAAGGATATTTCTTGAGATGGTAGAACAAGAACATAAATGATGAACAATGAGAGAAAATAGATTAGAGACTTCACAAGTTATAGAGAGACAAAATGGAAAGAAAGCATAAAGAAAATTTCCCAGGACTGAAAAGCAAGAATGGCTAAACTGATATGATGTTTTAAGAGGCTGATATGAAGAATTAAGAACCCTATTCTAGAACATAGCATTAGGAGCTATTTACTACAAGGCCACTCTAAAAGCCCTTGGAGAGGTTGAGGAGGATGAAGAATCAGATAAGCTATGACAAATCAAGTTTCAATGACAGTAGATTTCAAAAGCAACATTAAAACACAGAGAATGGGGCATTCCTCCAAAATTCAGAGGGCGAGTCATCCCCTTTCCAGGGTTTCAGGCCCAGTAAAAGATTCCAAAGGCATTTTCAAAGCACGGCAGTCCCTCATGTCCCTGTGTCCCTTGTCTACAGAGTTCAACAGAAAGTTACTGTGCTTACTACTTGCTGTCTTTTAAACTTTTGCTTTTTTTTCTCTTTCAGAAAAAGATTTATTTATGATTTTCATATGTACCTCCTGTCTGCTTTTTGTTTTGTTTTTGTTTGTTTGTTTTTGAGACAGGGTTTCTTTGTGTAACAGTCCTGGCTGTTCTAGAACTCAAGCTGTAGACCAAGCTGGCCTCGGATTCAGAGCTCCGCTTGCCTCTGCGCTGGGGTTAGAGGTGTGCATCATTGCGGCCTCTGTCTGCGCTGGGGTTAGAGGTGTGCACCATTGCGGCCTCTGTCTGCGCTGGGGTTAGAGGTGTGCCATCGCGGCCCAGTGGCCCAGCTGTTCAGTCACTTCCTCATCTCTGCCCCTCCCCAGGGGACACAGACCTGACACTGATTTTAGTTTGGGTGTTAAGGGCAGCAGCTGTCCCTCTCCAGTTCTCGTTGCAGTTCTTTGCTTCTGGTGAGCCCACAAAAGTTACCAACATATATGAGGCCAGGAGGAGGAAGCAAGCAGACCCTTAGCCCATTGGAGGAGACAGTCTGGCCAAAATAGAGGCCGCTCCCACCAAACCTAGAGCTTGACTGAGGCTGTCCACGCTGCGGCTCTGATTGTCCCTGTGGGAGGAAATTCCCTGCCACAGGAAGAGAGGGAAGTCTGTGAAAACTCCAGTTGACTTTCAGAGGAGAGGACGGGAGTGGCTGGGAGAAACCTGAGGTTAGAGAGAAGGGTGGGAGCTGTGAGTTTCTGTGGTTCCTCCAGACAGTCCAGCAAAGTGTCTGCTGTCGTAGGACGCTTAAAAGCTGAACTTCAGAGGAGACCAGGCCAAAGACCAGAAGCGACTGTTTCCACAGTGCAAACTGTTAGCAAGCCTCAGTTGTTCAGACGTGGGCTCACAAAATGACCCTTTCAGGCCACCATCTCCCTTCCTGCTCCACTCCGTCTGATCAGGTCTACAATCTCACATGGTTCAGACACTGTTGGCTGCTGCTCCCTAGTCTGCAAGCCTGTAGAAGGGAGCTCCTCCATACCTAACCCTTTCTATTCAGACCCTGCTTCTTCAGGAGAAGAGCAGAGGCATCGCTGGCCACTAGAGAGCAGCAACAGCTAGGATCTAGCAAAGGAAACCACCACATTGCTTAGCAGAAGCCAGGTTCTGCAGAGATTCCTCCTGCCCAGCTAAGTACACCTCTACTCCAGGCAAAACCCCACAAGGAGGCCTCTGCGTATCATAGCTGGTGTGTGGCTGGCACTCACTGCTCACTGGAAGGGATTCCTAATTAGGAAAGGAGCAACCAGAGGCCAGGACAAGTGGTGGGGTCTGATCACTGTCCCAGTGAGTGCCAATCCCAGCTTCCCAGTCCATCACACAGTGCACCAGGCTTTGCTCTCTTCCTCCTTCACGCATGTCCCACTACGGCTGATCCTGGACTGACCACCTGCCCACCCAGATCTCAAAATACTTTCAGACAAACTAGTTGAGATGCGTATACTGGGTCTAACAGCACTGGGAATTACCAAAACTCTTTCTCTTGCCTGCTGGCCAGCCCTGCACCAATCTTAGCCCTCTCTGCCCACCAAACTGCTTCTGTAAGTGCCTCTTTATGGGGTGGGCACCATCTCCACTCATCACGGAATATACATCTGCTTTACATGTGGCCTCTCATCCGGGAGCGCATCCGGGCATTCCAGGCCTTCCTCATACTCCCCACTTGTGCAGTTTCCACCCGTCCAAATATTTTCTCCACTTGGTCCCTGGATAATGTCTTAGCTATGTTATGGTAATTTCTGGCTCCAGACTTGTTGATAGGCAACATTCCAACTGAGCTGGTGTCCCCGTTCCTCTTCACTCCTGGAGGTCACAGTTTCTATATTCTCACATCTCTTACATTCTTTGATGGACATCCCAACAGGGGGATTTCCCAACATGAACCAATTTAGTCATTTCCAGACTTTGACACTTAAGACATAGGGCATGCCCCACATTTTGGATGATTTGTGCATGCATGTACATAAAAAACTCTGCTTTCTGGCTTAGTTACTGAAGCATCATTGTATGGCGGATTTTTTTTTTTTTATTGTTAAAGACATGGTTTCTCTATAAAGCCCTGCCCCCCTGGCTGACCTAGAATTCACTGGATAGACCAGACTGGCCTCAAACTCACAGAGATCCATCTGCCTTCAAAGTGCTGAAATTAAAGGTGTGCACCACTACGTTTAGCTAATAATCACCTATTAATAGTGGATTATTAATTTGTTCTATGTTCTCCTTTTCTATGGTACTGTTTTAACAATGGTGCATCCTACAGCTCATGATTTACTATAAACTCTGGGTGTGCGTCCCAGTTCTATTATAGTCTGGCTGTGTATTCTGGGAAATGTTAGCAGTATGTCTGAGGTTTGTCTCTGAGAGTCCATTCCTCATCAGATATGCCCCACGTGTCAACTCACTAGGGGGCTATTTCTTGAAAGATAGTACAGAAACCACGTGAAGGCACACTGAATAGTATGATGGCTCAGTCTCCTGCATGGATGTTTCCCCAGACGGGCCAGTCCCTGGCCCTGTTAAGCAGCTCAGAGGCACAGGGCAGCCAGGGCTAACACTATAGGATTCTGCCCCTGCTTCCTTCTGACAGCCAGGACCGGGTGGTGACCATGGTAGTGGTGGTGTTTAGATATTACAGAAGAAAATTAAGCTGTAGGTCCCAGCAGAATATTAAGGCTAGACTTCAGATTTAACAGCTTTGGCAGTGGATAAGATCAGAAGGCAAAATCCCTAAGAACCAGAGATGGGGGATTTTAGTCACTTAAATATGAGCCAATTATAACAAATATGGATTAAGAGATCATTTCAGAGAAGATAGAGAAAATTTGATTTAAACTATTTAAATATTTTATTATTCTTTTTATCCCCCTGTGCTGCTTCCCCTGGATTTTGAAGAGCGGTGGCTACAGTGGGCCACCTCTGCTTGAAACATGTCCTGGGCAGAATGACAAGGCACGCAGGGAAGGTTTGGGGAGCACCTCCACTGTGGGGGGAGTTCCTAGTGGTCATTTGTAGGTGGGGAACAGATTTTCTTATATCCTCGGGGGAAAGCCAGAAACTGGAGGAGTGCCAGATGGGAGACCTGGGAACTGCATTTTGGGGATGTGCTGGGTCTCCTTCCAGCATCTGGGAGGCAGAGGAACTCATAGTCAGGGATGGCTAATGGTAGCATATCACTGGGATCAGATCAGTGAGAAAAGGAGTGCCCCGATGACGCCCAGAGCTGGTAAACCAGAGAGAGCATGTCTGCCATGGACACCACTGTGGCAGAGTTGGACACTGGATCTCAGGACAACAAAGGAGCTCCACTGGGGTGGGAAGATGGGCAGGTGGCACCAAGGAGCACGAAGCCCCAAGCCTTGGTCGGATCTTGAATCTGTCTTAATGGTATGAATGAGCAGGGATGAATGACTCGTCCATGATAAGGATGGGGCAGCCTTTGGAGCAGGTGAAGCTCTGCCTTCTCTCTCAGCCCCTGCAGGGAACTCTGCTCAGGGGATGCTGCTCTTTTGGCAAAGGGCAGGGACAGAGGGTCTCATCCAAAATATTCTTGTGTCTGTGTGGAATCTGATACTTCTGCATAGGTGTGGATCGTGGCTACACACATATTTTTATTTCTTTTTAACCTTAATGTTGCGGTTTGAGAAAAGAAAGATGTTCTACACAGCAGAGCAGTGGAAAAAAAAACAGCATAAGAAAATCAGGATTCATTCCCTCAGCATTAAACTACTACATGTCTTCCACCAACGTCACCAAATTTCCCAGGGCCTAACAGTAACCTCAGGCTGTCCAGCAAAAAGTTAGGATACAAGGAACCCCAGTATTTACAGTCTTACCCTTTTTATTCAAAAAAAGTAAGAAGTGAACATTTATCTGTCATGGTAGAAGAGATAGGATTACAGGGTCATCAGATTTCAGCCTATGTAGGTATGTGTAGGAACCTGCCTAGTATCACATACACTGAGATCTAGCAAGGCCATAAGGAAAATGCTCAGACTCCACCCCTCACAGGCGTCATACAGGCCAATCTCTTCCAACACTCTCTCCCACTTGCTCCTATGATCCTAACTCTTACCCTGGAAACTTGCCATCTACAGATCCAGGCACACAATGGCCAGACCCTTTCTGCCTGGGGCACCCTTGTCCCCAGTGCCTACCTATCAAGCTGTCTTGCTCCTTCAGGCTTGGGTTCAGTTTCCAAACTCCAAGTAGATGAACTATCTCACACATTTGTCGAACACAAGGACATGGAAAACTTGCTATGTGCCAGGCTCTCCTATAGGAGATGGAATTCAGCGCCACAGACAAACACTTCAGTCTACCTGGAGATTCTATTGAGTGGAAGTCATCAGAAAACACGGCAAACAGGCAGAGTCAGCAAATGTTAAGGATGAGTGCTAAAGGGGCAGACAGAAAAAGGGGCACTGTTGTGTCTGAGTGTGTGTGGTCACCATGCTCGTGTGTGATGTGGGGTTGCAGCACTTGTCCAAACCCAGGGCTGCAGAATTGCCTGTCCTTTGTGCTCTCACGTACATCCCTGGTCCTGTTGGGACACTAACACAAGCCCATTCTCTCTTCCAGTTTGTATCTAGAATGTCTCCACAGGCTCATGTCTGCGTACTTGGGCTCTAGCTGGTAGCATGGTTTTGGGGGTTGTGGGACCTTTGAGACTTGGGGGGGACTAGGTCACTAAGGGTGGGCATTTGAGGACTGCACCCACCTCCAGTCTAGCTGTTTCCTGGGCCAGCCTCCACAGGAGGAACTCCGTCACACACTCTTCTGCCACCAAAGCCACTCTCCCATGCCTTCCCTGCCACAATGGGCCACACTCTCTGAAGCTGTTTGTCCCTTAAATCTGTCAAATGTATCTAGTCATAACAACAAGACACGCTGTTACTGTAGGCTTCATGGCAATATCCAATGCAGATTAGGCACCTACACAATAGTGTCTGTCGTGTGTTTAGACACAGCATGTATGTTATGCTATTTATTAAGTTTATAAGACATTATCACATCATGATATTTATCAGAAATTTAGATATCTAGACACATTGTTTTCTTTTTCTTCTTTGGGTGGGGGCCACAGAATCTTACTATGTAGCCCTGGCTGGCCTGGAACTTGCTCTGTAGACCAGGCTAGCCTCCAACTCACAGAGCTCTTCCTGCCTCTGCCTCCCGAGTGCTAGCTCGCTGTCATTTTTAGTTTATAAAGTTATATAAGTTATAGTAACCATAAGCTTGGGTACCTATTCTGCAGCATTTAAGGGCGGTATTCAGTATCAGCTTCTCTGTCACTCTCCCTTGTCCTCCACATTTGGGTCATACTCTGTGAACTGGGGTCCCTTGAGACTCTGCATCCTCAAACCTGCGACTGCTCATTCAGTGTTTCCGCAGAGAAAACGCCGTCACAGAAGTCAGAACCAGCGCCCAGGGTCTGTGTTTTCCCTTTGGTTTTTGATCCGTACCCCATTCTCTCATTTTATTCTTTTGTCTGCTACAATTTTTCCTATTCTCCTGAGATGCTGCCGTCGAAAATTAATTTCCCTTCTACAAATTATTTCTGAATGAGAATTACCCTTAATCAAGTAACTTTTAAAAAGTTTATGTTATAGAAACTTATTTGCAGAGAAAATAGAGCATCCAAGGTGTACTTCTCCCAGATACATTCATAGGTTCATTGTA
>NC_022010.1:43427224-43430047 GCF_000317375.1 Microtus ochrogaster
CTCCCTGCCTCAGTCTCCCAATGCTGAGACCACAGGCATGAGTCAGCACAACCAGCCTATGGTTGGTAGTGTTCTTCTCCCTGCCTCCATTTGCACCCAGCAACAGTTCCTGCTGAGAAGAGGCTGTGATGAAATGGGACCTCCGAGGCTGGAAGATGGGGCACTCAGTGCCTCTGGGCTCTCTTGTGTTACTTGCCATGAGGGAAGCCAGCTGCTATGCCACAAGAACACTCTGAGAGCTCAGCCGAGTCCACGTGTAAAGGAACAGTCAAATGCCAAGAACCTGGTAAATGAGCAATGAACCCCAAGCCTGCAGGGATGGAGCCCTGATGCCATCTTTACCCCACCCTCGAGAGAAACCCCACACCAGAACTACTGGCCTAGTCTCCTAAATTTCTGTCTTATGGAAAGTTCCAGACAAATGCTTCTTGTCTCAGTTCTCTAAGTTTTGAGGGGATGTGCCTAATCAGATCTGCACAGCCTGCTGCTGACACTGAGGAAGCTGAGTACCTGTTCTCCTTCTCAGATGGGTCAGAAGACTACGGACGCAAACACCACTCTCTCTAAGAAGGCACCAGAGGAGTCCTGTGGCTGGGTCAGCCATATAGAGAGCCCAAGAGTGACCCCCTGTGTGATGTCTTCACCCTGGACAACAGGGGCCAGCATCTGAACTGCGAGCCCAAGCTTTGGCTGGGAGGTGCTCCTCAACTCAGCCAGAGCTCTCTGGCTACAGAGGAGGGTCCCAGAGAAGGCAGCGTCCGTTCCGTGCACTCCGTAGCTGTGGCGCTGGGAAGGACAACGTCCTCCAGAGTCTCGGGCATGTTAATACTTGGTCCCCAGTTGCTGGTGCTTTTTGGGTGGGGTTAGGAGGTGTGATCTTGGGCAAGAAGTATGTCACCATGGGATGGAGGTGGGGCTTGAAGGTTTCAAAAACCTTATACCATTTCCAGTTTGTTTTCTGTGTCATGATTGCCTGCATTTTAGGATGTGAGCTCTAAACTCTCAGATTCCAGCTCCAGCCACCATTTCTGCCACTTGTTACCATGTCTGTATCCTAACCCTCTAGAACTGGAAACCCAAAGAAACTCTTCCTTCTATGAGCTGCTTTGACCATGTTGTCTTATCACAGAAGTAGAAAAGTAATACAGTGATTGACAAAGTGTTTCCATGCCTACAATTTCATGGAATCCTCGTCATACTCCACTTCCAATTAGGAAGTTCAGAGAGTTTGGGTGACTCATTCAAGGTCACACAACTACTAAGTTCCAGAGTTGAAGACCGAACCACAGATTCCCTGTTGCTAAATTCTACTTCCCATTACTTTCAGCTGCCTCTGCAGGGATTTGCTTATTAGACTTTGAGTACACAGCACACGCGAAGCGCTTTGTGCGACAGGATTGCAACGGCCTGTATGAAAGGACATCACAGTGCAGGCTTCGGGCAGCAACACTTGCTGCCTGAGTGTAGTCAAGTCCCTTTGTACTCACAAGGGGTCGGACCAGGGTGAGTGACAAGTGACATGGCCGGGGCGCAAAGACCGCTGGGTCAGCTAATTCCCATCCTTCAAGAAGAGAATGATGCATTTACCTGAGGAGGAAAAGGTTGCTACGGGGGAGGAGAGAGGCCGGAGGGGCCACAATCTGCCATAGCCACGCTGGGGTTTGTTAGATCACAGAAACTAAGTAGAGGCAACAGGGTGAAGCAAAGGTCTGTGCAGACCGCAAGGCCTGAACGTGAGACGGACAGGGGGACAGGGGGATGGGGGGCAGGGGAACAGCAGGACAGAAGGACAGGGGGACAGCACGACAAGGGGGATGGGGACAGCAAGACATGGTGACAGAGGGACAGGGGACAGTGGGACAGGGTGACAGTGGGACAGGGGGACCAGGGGGGCAGGGGGACAGTGGGACAGGGGGACCAGGGGGCAGGGGGACAGGGGGAGAGGGGAACAAGACGGAGGTTTAGTTTCATGCCTTGTGGCAGGGCTGCCTGGGATGAGGAAGTTAAACCAGACCAGCAAGTGAGGCCCCTCTAGTCATCTTGATCTAGTTCCATTCAGATGTAGGCTGCTGAGACCCTGATGTCCCTTGGTTACAAGCTCCCAGGAGCCATGAGGTCCATCCCGCTTGTACCAACTCCTGGTGCGATTTAACCCTGATCTGAGATGTCTGGGGAGAGTTCTTTTCCTAGGGACCAAATGGAACTCAAGCTGGCATGGCCGATATAAAATTTGAAAAACTAACTGTGTAAGGTTCCTATGTGCATAGCGTTTTCTAAAACAAAATCCATATACACGAAGACCCTCAAAAGAGCCTGACAGTTCAGCAAGGAAAGCACTCCCGACGCTCAAGACTGCTAGCATTTCACGAGCGGAAGTGAGCTCTACCCCTCACAGACTACACTGTGACTGGTAACACCTGTCAGACAGCTGTGAGCAGACAGCTCCAAATGGTGCTCAAGAGGTGACGCTGACCATCAGTTCAGAGGAAGACAAGGCCAACTGGCCAAACGCGGGTCCTCAGCTCTGCAGATGGGAGCGAAGGGGTGCAGTTAGGGAAACAGGATCACGAATCCTATGTGTCAATTGTAATGAACTCAAACTAGTGTTTCATGCAAGACTGTGATTAGCCACATGGAATCTGTTGCATGACCTTTGACCTATCAAAAAAGTGCCTATATTAGCATCAGGACACAGACAGTATCAAGTGTTCTGGACTGAAAAGAAGAGCACTGGGTGTGCAAGCCTATGTCCTTGACAAGTCATTTCCTTCCTTCCTTCCTTCCTTCCTTCCTTCCTTCCTTCCTTCCTTCCTTCCTTCCTTC
>NC_022010.1:43430267-43432913 GCF_000317375.1 Microtus ochrogaster
CTTTCTTTCTTTCTTTTTTTGAGACAGGAACTTATGGGGCTGGAGAGATGATTCAGTGGTTAAGAGCATTGACTGCCCTTCCAGAGGACCCAGGTTCAATTCCTAGCACCCATATGGCAGCTCATAACTGTCTCTAACTCCAGTTTCAGGGGATCTAACACCTTCATACCAATGCACATAAAATAAATTAGCAAACAAAAAGAACAGGAACTTATGGAACCTAGCTAGCCTTGAACTCGCCATGTAATTAAAGATGAACCTGAACTTCTGATTCTCCTGCCTCCAACCTCTGTGCCCAATTTATGTGGTGCTGGGGATCAAACCCAGGGCTTCATGCCTGCTATGACAAGCACACACCCACAGAACTATACCCCCGGCTCTGTGATGAACAATTTCTCTCTCATCTATCTATCTATCTATCTATCTATCTATCTATCTATCTATCTATCTATCTATCTATCTATCTATTCAATACAAGGTTTCTCTGTGAAACAGTGCTGGCTCTTCTGGAACTCACTTTGTAGACCAGGCTGGCCTCAAACTCAGAGATCTGCCTGCCTCTGCCTCCTGAGTGCTGGGATTAAAGGCATGTGCCACCACTGCCAGGCTCTTTTTTTTCAACCACAGCTACTCCATTATCAAACAAAAGGTTTTACTGAAAGGTAGTTGCTATTCTAAAATGGTCTACATGTATGGTTCAGTTGTACATCCCATGTATAGCTAGCAATTCCTCTAGCTATTCCCATTAGACACATTATAACTATATCCTTATTTTCTTCTAAATCTTCTCAAACAACCCAAAGCAGGACATAAAGTTGGCTACTTTATGTACAGACCTGGGCCATTCTTATAAAAGGGCCTTAGTGGGAGACTAAAAATAAAAGGGACTTCTGGGAACGGCTCAAATCTTATCTCATTCATATTGAAAACAAATCAAGGTCAAATGCACACAGCCCACTCTTGCCGCCCTTTCTCCCTTACTTCTTTCAAAAACAAGCTGGGAAACAGCTCCCTTCTTCTAGGCTTTTCTGCAGAAATGCCAGTGGCCACCACCCTGCTTCTTTATTTAATGCTCTGCTAAACGTGGGGCACAATATCCACATCCCCTCCATTCTGGCTTAGCGCTGAGCTCTGAGCTGCCTGCCTCCTGGAAGTTAGGCAGGTGCATCTGGACACAGGGCCGGGGGCAGGTCAGTGAGGTGGACGGTCAGCTTGGGGGAGGGGCACAGAAGGTCAGTGAGGTGGATTGTCAGCTGTGGGGAGGGGCACAGAAGGTCAGTGAGGTGGATGGTCAGCTGTGGGAAAGGGCACAGAAGGTCAGTGAGGTAGATGGTCAGCTGTGGGGAGGGGAAGGTCAGTGAGGTGGACGGTCAGCTTGGGGGAGGGGCACAGAAGGTCAGTGAGGTGGATGGTCAGCTGGGGGGGCAGTGACCACAGAATCCTCTTCAGACTCATCATCTAATGGACACTCAGGGCTTTAAAGCGTGCAGCCTTTCCTTTCTCAGTTGGGGGAGGGTCGGAACTTTGTGGTCTATCTCCCTCATGGGATTAGGAATTTTGGAGAGAAGAACCGGGGCCCCCGGAATGAACAGGCAGGCCATGTGCAAAGGGAAGGCTACGCTATATTTTAGTGTCCCCCACACAGGGCAGTTAAGGAGATTTTCCTCTAAAACCCTTTAAAACCATTTTAGAATCATTTGAAATTCCCATCTGCCTGCGTCCCCTGGCTCTTCCTCTTCTGGCAGGCCTGAGTCACAACCCCACAGCCACATTCTTCTGGGCAGCTGCAAGACCAAGCATCGCCGTCCCTCCTGCGGCAGCATGGGAGAGCTAAGTCGGGTTTGCCTCTGGGTGGATGGAGAACCCGGGCTCATCACTGGTTGTATCTGGACTATTTTCTCATCTATAAAACTAGAACATTGGGCACCTGAGAAAAAAATTACTGGTGGCGCATGCCTTTAATCCCAGTACTCGGGAGGCAGAGGCAGGCGGATCTCTGTGAGTTCGAGGCCAGCCTGGTCTGCAAGAGCTAGTTCCAGGACAGGCTCCAAAGCTACAGAGAAACTCTGTCTTGAAAAACAAAACAAAACAAAACAAAAGTTCCAACCTGGTGTTCTTCTGATCCACAGCTTCCCCTGTAGAAGCCTGTGTGGGCTGGGGTGGGGGTGGGGAGTGCCAAGGACTCCGGCGAGCCTGTGGGCTGTTCTGAACTCTGGTTTTGGCACGGGAGTGCCATCTTGAAAGGCCTTCTGCTGAAATTACATAATCTTGACCGTCACGAAGCACTTCTGAAAGATATGCAGGGACAAGCCTTGCCTCCTCCTGGTCTACCAGACAGCATGTCTTAGCTCCTGTCTAAATTTCTCTCAGTAAAAATTCTCTTACGGAAAGTTCTTGTATCTACTTTCAGTGTCCTTGTGCCCAAAGATATTAAGCATGGCTTTAGGAAATCATTCCAAATATTGACTGATTCACAGTGTGCCCACATGTCCTGTCCTCCAACTACATAACACTACTCAGAGGTCAGACAGGGGTCTTGCTAACCACTCAACCAAAGGACAAATAGTGTTATCTCTTTTGTTGTGGAATATTAATTTAGCTGTGTAAAGATGTCTTGCATTTGTTTATGTCTATTTGTTTAATAAA
>NC_022010.1:43433151-43459335 GCF_000317375.1 Microtus ochrogaster
GAAAGGTAAAAGGCTCTGAGGCAAAATGTAGATGAAGAAAAACAGGTTAAGTTATAAGAGCTAGTGGGACAAGCATAAAATAAGGTTGAGCATTCATAACTAATATTAAATCTCTGTGCCTTTATTTGGGAGCTGGCTGTGGCCCAAAAGAAAGTATGATTCATATTCTCCCTTGCCCCACCCAACATACATTGCATTAAATGTTGTCTTTCTAGGTTCCTGACAAGGTCATGGAAAATCTTCCCACGCTGCTGCAGGAGATGGTGCGAGAAGACACACATTTTTACATGGTTACATCCTTGCATTTGTCAAAGGCCACAGAGTTACTCAAGCCATCATGCTAGCCCCTCTGCTGTAAAGACGCACTCCCTCAGAGCTGTCCCCACTACTCATCTACCATGAGGGAAGGAGAGTTGGCCCTGAGGTCAGAAGGGCAGAAGAGCTGGCCCTGTCCCCCACCAGCTGCAACACTTGGGAAAGCAGGCCCTGCACCTCACCTGGGCAGAACAACCGAGACAGTCCTATTGGCGGAGGTATGGGTGAGCTAGCCCCATAGTTGTGGGCATCATCTGTCATGTGGTAGCATGTGGAGAGAGATGCAGCTCTCCCCTGCCTCCTCTCCATCAATGCCTGAGGCAGGTAGGAGAGCTGACCCTGAGGTCACAAGGGTGGGAGAGCTGGCCCTGCTCCTCAATAGTAGCAGCACTTTGGGAGAGCGGCCCCTGCACCACCCCTGGACAGCACAGTAGAGCTGACCCTGAAGGTGTAGATGTGGAAGATCAGACCCTGAAGATGTGAAAGCAGGAGAACTTGGCCCCGCCCTTGCTCATTTATGCAAGGTGTGAACTTAGCCAGGACAATAAAGGAGAGCTCACCCTGGTGGTGAGAACAAGGGAGAGCTGGCAGGCTGACCGACCCTGCAACTCATTGACCCACCCTAATATTTACCCCATCTGTGGTCTGCTGGAGCACAGGAAGGGACCAGACCTCCAGACCCAAATCTGCAGGACCTCCACAACATAGGGCAGCAGCAGGATGACAAAGAGGAGATGCAGTGAGGGTCCAGCATAGATAGTGGAGCCAGACCAATGACTACAATGAATGCTTACAAGTAAAGATACATGGGAAAGGGGTTTACTGTGTGACTTACTACAGCTTCCATAATGGGATTGGTTTTTTCTTTCTCTCTTTTTTCTTTTTCTTTTGTTTTTGTTTTTTTGAGCCAGGGTCTCTCCATAGCTTTGGAACCTGTCCTGGAACTTACTCTCTAGACCAGCCTGGCCTCAAACTCACAGAGATCCGATGCCTGCCTCTTCCTCCCGAGTGCTGGAATTAAAGGCATGTGCCACCACCGCCCAGATTCTCTCTCTTTTTATTTTTCCTCTTAAATTTTATTTTATTTTTTGCTGGGGAGGTTGCAAGGGCAGAGGGTGGATATGAAGGGGTGGGGAAATAAATGGGATGGAGATACATAATATGAAAGACACAAAGAACAAATTAAAAAGGAGAGAAAAAAAAGGACTCCCCTCCAGCCCCACAGTAAGGACTTGGAGGTTTCTTATAGCCTGCTGTTCCCTTTCTGATGACTCATCTAAACACTACAGAAGGATAACCCTCTCATGGGCAACAGTCCCACCCATGCCTTTCTGAGGAAGGCGAGGTCACTGGATGTGAGCAAGCTGGCCCTGTCCTAGCCTTTGCTGCTTAGAGAACCAGGTCCACTTCTCTGAGCATATGCTTCAGGACTTGAGGAACCAGTCTTTCCAACTCTCCAATGCATCCACAAGGTAGCTAGATCCTTGGCTTCAAAGAACACCTACCTTTGCTGCTTTCCAAACATACTCAGCATTTCCCCCAAGTCCTCGTCTCTTACGATTGTTTCCTTAGTTTGGAATAGGTATGCCTTTTGCTAAACCACACTGCTAATACCTCTAGGAAACCCTTCCCGAACTCCAAGCTCAGCTCCAAGGCACACTTCCCTATAAACTCTTCCTCCATAGCAGCCCCTATATACATACACCCTTGCCACCAGCAGACTATGGAATTTCCCCTTCAAGTCAACCACTGTTTGCTCCTTGGTTACAGCATCTTTTAGCCTTGGATAATATATCCTTATCCCTGTCCTTACTGGACTGAAAGTGTCTTAACAGCTGAACAGTACATCTGTGTAGTTTTAAAGGCTTTCTCATAGACACTGTCAAGCACTGCTGATTGGGGCTTCTGGAGTAAATGAATGATTCTTTTCTTCCTTCCTTCCTTCCTTCCTTCCTTCCTTCCTTCCTTCCTTCCTTCCTTTCTTTCTTTCTTTCTTTTTTTCTTTCTTTCTCTCTCCCCTCTCTCTCCTCCTTCTTTACTTCCTTTTCTTTGCTTTTTGTTTTTGTTTGTTTGTTTGTTTTTTTGTTTTGTTTTCTGAGACAGAGTTTCTCTGTGTAACAGTCCTGGCTGTCCTGGAACTAACTCTGTAGACCAGGCTGGCCTCAAACTTAGAGACCTACCTGCCTCTGCTTCCTTAGTACTAGGATTAAAGGTATGTGCCACCACTACCAGAGAGAATGCTGTACTTTTCTTAATCATATTTTTGCAACATTTATATGCCCTGCTTCCTTTATCTGGGCTCTTTTTTGTTTAATTAGCTTTAACATCTTTCTCTGAGTTTTGATTAAGCTCTTAAGTCCTTTTGGAAATAGGTATTACATATCTCAAACTGCCTTTATTGGCTGATAGTCTTGGGCTTTTCATTGTACTGTGTTTTATAATTGAAAAAGATGCTTTATAATGGATCTGTTTTAAATTATACTTTAAATGTTAAGAGGGGTGTCCTATTTAGGGTTACTAGTGCTGGGACAAAACACCAAGCCCAAAAAGCAAGTTGAAGAGGAAAGAATTTATTGGGCTTACACTTCCACATTGTAGTCTATTACTGAAGAAAGCAAGGACAGGAACTCAAACAGGGCAGGAAACTGGAGGCAGGAGCTGATGCAGAGCCCACAGAGGAATGTTGTTTACTGTCTTGCTCCTCATGGCTTGCTCAGCCTGCTTTCTTAGAGAACCCAGGATCTAAGGACCCAGACTTGTTGAAAATGGGGAGAAGAGGGAAGGAACACCACAGAATTAATCATGAGAACACCATAGCAGCAACACCTGAGTCCAAACTGGCTCATCGTAAGGTCCCAGATGGATTGAAAAAAAGCCAAAAGCATTCACTTGGACTGTCCCACAGAAGTTTTGGGAAGTCAAATTCTGCTGGGATAGGTAGAGCCTAGAAATTTCTAAGAGAAAAAAATCAGTCTAAAAGGCAAATTCAGATAAACTAAGAGTAACTGATTCTGACTCAGGCTTTGTGAGAAGAGCTGTTCTCCCTTCAAATGTTGCTTTTCCACTTGCTAAGTGACCCCAACAGGTCCCCAGTGGGAGCTCTAGAAATTGCAAGAAAGATGCTAAAAAGGGGGAAATTCAGTTTCTCTCGGGTGGTCAGGAATCTTAAAACCTACTGAGTTCCCTTTGAGTCCTGATGAATACCAATCAACTTTAACTTAAGTTTTGGTTATTCACTTCCTCTGGGGTGCTGGGTTTTGAACCCAGAGCCTTAGGAATGCCAAGCATGTATTCTCCCAAAAAGCAACATCTCCAGCCCCTCAACTTGATTTTTAACCCAAAAGAGATAGCCCCTTACTTCGCTAACCTTCTATATCTAGCTTTGCTCATACTGAGTTGAACCACTTATTTTCATGTTTCTCCTAGTGCATAGGAATTCTGGAAGATTCCTATGTTCAGGCTGCTCAGAGAGTTCACAGTTAAGTCTCGAACTCAACATGAACCGGCATGAACTGGCACGAACTGGCACGAACCGGCATGAACTGGCATGACCTTTCCTCAGAGCTCCCATCTTCACCAGTGACCTCTTCATCCAAAACTCTCGCTACCCTGTATCTTCCTTGGTGAATCTGGTCTGCAGCCCACAATTCCCCGCCTTGCCACGTGAAGGAAGCCTTGGAAACTGCTGTGCAGGTGGGAACTCGGGCTTCAGACATTCTCCTGCACACTATGTGGGAGCTGCCACATTGTTCGCCACCTGCTTTGCGTTGTGACCAGCCCAGTGGTCCCGGGACAAGGTTCATCCACACTGATGCTCTTGCTCCTAAGCCTTGCTCCGTTCCCCTAAACCCACCCTGTGCACTTGCTTCTCTTTCTGGTCTTTCGAGACAAGGAGGTCCAGGCTAGGCTGGAACTTGTCATTTTCTGCCTCAGTTTCCACACTTTGAGATTATAGGCATGGGCCACCACATCCATTTTCTTTCTCTTCTGTGTTATTCTCTATTTCCTCAAAAAGAAGTGTGGGCATGGTAGCGTTCCCAATTCCATATCAGCTCTACTGGAGCGCATGCGGCAAAAACGTAAAGAGTGGGATCACTGACTGCATTTTCAAGTACACTCATTTATTTACTTATCACATAGACTCCCTGGTCGGCAGACAGACGGGGACAGGAGACGTGACTAGGTAATAAAAACGGTGAACTTCCAAGATGGCCGGCTTCTTCATTCTCCTGACCTACAAAGGCCCTGGCAACTTAAAATGAGGGCTTGGTGGACTCTTGTCCCCACCAGCAGGGCTTCCTTGTTGGTTGACAGGTTCATGGCCAGATCCTAAGTTTGTGAACTCAGTACCTTCCCTGTCTTTCCTCAAACTAACCAAAACTAAATTGGGGGAGGAAGACCCCTCTCAAAGACCCTTAAAGCCCAGCCCTTAAGAGGAGACAGGGCCTGGGTCTTTCTCTTTGTGTGTCCTGCTGTGTCTGTGTGTGTGTGTTTCCTTACTCCTAATAAAAGTCTTTCTTTCCTGACTGATGCTGTTTGCTGTGTCTGAGAGCCACCCCAACCTTCACTCCTACCTGCTGGTCTTGAGATTTTTTTCTGCCTTTTAAATCTTTAACTGGTAGAGAAAACAAGCCATATGGAGATGTAACTGGAAAACACCAGGACTGTGTGTGGCACCTATGCCAGTGTGCATGTGCTAGGGCCCAGAGGACAGCTTAGTGGAGGCGGATTTCCTCTTCCATCCTGTGGGTTACAAGGATCCTGCTCGCGCGTCAGGCTTAGTGGCCTACCCCTTTACGTGTGCATGTACACGTGTGTGCAGCAGCACAGATGTGGAGGACAGACGACAACCTCTGAGAGTCAGTTCTCTTTCTAGGGACTGAGCTCAAGTTGTCAAGTGTGAGAGAAGGCAATTTACCCATGAGCCATCTCTCCAGCCCATCCTTAATTGTAGTTTATATCGAATACCCAAATTTCTATACCTGCTTCATTTTGGTTAAAACTTACTTGGTAGATCTTATTTTTAATAATATTGCTTAAGATATATATATTTATATATATATATTTTACAGAACATACACCTAAATTTTGAACAAAAAGCACCTAAAATATTTATATTTCAATTAATGTCTTGGATCTACTTAAATATACTGTGAGTCATAATATATTTAGGCTCCTGGCATTTCTGTTTAAAATATTTTTTTTTACTTTCTTCTACTAGTATTGAAATTACATACTTTTATTTTCCCAACATAAAATTACACACTTTTCTTACAAAATCTAAGTTATTTCCTACCCCCCTTTTTTTAAAGATTTATTTTTTATCATGTATACAGTGTTCTGCCTGCATGCATGCCTGCACACCAGAAGAGGGCACCAGATCTCATCATAGATGGCTGTGAGCCACCATGTGGTTTCTAGGAACTGAACTCAGAACCTCTGGAAGAACAGGCAATTCTCCTAGTATCTAAGCCATCTTTCCAGTACCCCCTTCCACTTTTTTTAAGAGAGAGAGAGAGAGAGAGAGAGATCTTGCTCTGTAGCTTGTTCAGCTAAGGCTTCCCCAAAACTTGATTTTTTCCATCTCCCCAGGGCTGAGACTACAGGAGTGAGGTCAGCTATCTTTACTCTGTTCTTGAGAACAAGGATCTCAGCTTGTTCTGTTTCCCTCTAAAGCTCTCCATTTTTAAAAATGTCCTCCCCTCACTGTTTGTACTAAGTACTAAAAATATCTGACAGAGTATGTTAGTGTTATACTCTGTATATCTTGTGCTTACTTCCTTTCACATTTAATTTGCTTTTTAAATGAAAAGCAAGGACTTACACGTAATACAATTCCTAGGTTTTCTTTTTGTCTGGAAATATTTTTCTTTCACCTTCATTTTTAATTATAGTTTAACTTGGCATAAAATTCTAAGTCATAAGGGTTTTACAGTAGCACACTGATACTCTTATTCCATCTCTCCTGGACTCTGTGGTGGAGAACACACACACATGTGCACATGCCACATGAGTATATGCACCTGCACGTACACACACGTACCACGTGTGTATACACACACATGTATGCACATACCCATGCACACATACCACATGTGTATGTATATACATACACATACATGTACACACACACACACACACACAGAGGAAAGCTTCTGTTACCGTGCTTTATTTTGCTAGTTTGACTTACCCTAAGTGATGCATATTTTCCCTCTACCTCAGATATTGTACTTTCTATGTGTAGAAGTCCAACATGTGCCATTTTCATCTCCTCCAGGTTTCTATACAGCTTTTTGAATGTATAAATATGACCAATAACTATATATTTATATGTCATATATAAAATGTCCTACAGAACACCTTTTCCTGCTTCATTTTGTATGCCTGATAATTTTTTATATGCTAGACATTGTGGTTTTTGCCTTATTCTATCAATACTTTAATATTCCCATGACTGTTCTTTTCTACCGTTGATTTTCACTTGTTTATTTTGTTTGTTTATTTTTTCTAAGATAAGGTTTCTCTGTGTAGCTCTGGCTAGTCCAAAACTCTTTCTGTAGACTAGGCTGGCCTCAAACTCAGAGATCCACCTGCCTCTGCCTCCAAAGTGCTGGGTCTGAAGGTGTGCGCCACCATGCCTGGCTTCCATGACTATTCTTGAGTTTTGTTCTGTGATGCAGTCAGTTATGTCTCTAAGATTTATAGACAGAGTCAGAGCCATCTTTAGGCCTGGGCTTGCTGCTCCCCCTGATATAGCTTATACACTCTAACTGATGTTTCAGCAACAAGAGACTTTTCAGTCTAGGTAGGAACAGGGGTACCCCTCCCTGTATCAAAATCTAGAAGCTCAAAGCAGCAAGTTGGAGTTTTATAGGACTCTCTTTGACATCTTGCTGATATCTAATGTTCATTGTCTTGAACATCACTTCATATATTTTGTCTATTAAAATTGTTTCAGGAAGGAAGAGAAATCTGGTCTTTGCTTATCTATCTCGGCGAGAATTAGAAGCCACACCTTCTTCGTTCAGGACAACTTGTGTATTCCAGTTTGCTCGCCCCATGACTCTACTGGCTGTGCATCTCTAACCAGAGAATCGTGATGCTCAAAGAGCTTTGGAGTTTGAATTGACTCCAAATTCAATTCAATTTGACGATGGATAGCCAACTGGCAAAGTGTGTCCAAATATTCCAAAGTCCCAGTTTCCTCTAAACTTCTGGTCCCCAGTGTTTGCATCAAAGATACTTAATCTGCGTTGTGACTTTCTTTACCCCCCGGGGTGCCTGCTCAGGAAGTGCCCTGCTCTCTTGGCTGGTCAGTCTCTCTTCTCTGTGTCCCTTCCTATGTGTTAGATGCCATACAGCAGCGCATTTACTGATGTCCTCGATCCCCTTCCCAAGTCTGCCCGTTTAACCCACGGAAGATGCTCAATAGGTTTCATAATGAATGGATGACCAATAGAATGGAGCATGTGGTTAATTTCTGATAACCTAGGTTGCTAAGCAACCTCTCAAATGGACTCTTTTATGTTTCATGCATCGCTCATCAGTAGAGGTACCAGTGACAGTGCAGGCAAGTTATCTTTCAGATAGAAATATGATTTTCACAATTTGACATTAGTAAGGACATATATTTAATATAATTTCCCTGTGAAGGTGAGGGGTCTATGAGTCATCACTAAGCCCCCAGAAAAACCCAGTGTTTCAACAGGAAGGGAATTTAGACACCAGTTCCTGTTTCTTTCCAGTCTTATAGGTGAGGAACTAGATTTTGAGAAGATCGATGGCTCAGTTAAAACAGTCCCCAAAGCTCATAAAAATAAGTCAATGCAGCACCCCACCCCAGATATTGTAGTTCTTCCCACTAGAAATTCAACAGTCACCATTTTTGATGTTTCTATCCAGATTTTTGAAAGCATGGAATATAATCAAGAACTGTATTTTTATATCCATCTGTTAGTTCTAACTCTGTCAATGCAGAGTCAGTTCTGACCCCGTGTTCTCGCTGTACCTCTCTCCAGCTGTATTTGCAGGCAATTGGAATGTGTTTCCCACCAGGATCCACCCTGGCTTCCCGGTGACCCCAGATTTTATCAATAGTAGAGTACTCAGTGGGTTTCTAGGACAAGGTCACAGGGTCGCACAGCGTGGCTTAGAATGGGAACAGCTTGACACTCACTCATGTTCTTACACTCAGAAAAGCGCTCTCTGAAATGTTAGTACCTTTGCTATGAGAAATTTAATAAGCTTCCATCTTAGCCATGTAGCACCCCCTGTGAGGGATCTCACACCAACAGAACACTCTACGAGTTATAAAATGGGTGCGATTACAAATTTAGCTCTTATGCAGAAGGTTCATCAGGACAGTACACCCCAGAAATTGGTTCCCTAAATCTGGAAAAAAGTTTTGACAAGAACAAGAAGAATTTTCATTTTTACATTCTACATAGACACTGAAAACTACGCTGATCCACTATATATAAAACCCGATATTCATGTGCACAGCTTAGGAGAAATTAAAGCAAGACAAGGGACCGAAGATAATGAGAGAAACATGAATAATGGCATTTCAGTGAATATATTCAAATTCACATGCACAAAGACACTTGCTGAGAATGGGAAAAAATTTAAAGTCCTATTTTAGTCACGGCCAAAATGTACACACCGAGCTGGAACCAAAATAAATATCACCCGTAAATATGATTGATTGAAGTCGGTAAGGTGGTTTTACTCATATTTATAGCATACTGTAGTTACCTGCCTTCTCAGTGCCATGCCACTGTTTTCCCTGCCTTTCTCGTGGCCGAGTAAGGGCACCGAGGTAGTTCTGGGCATTAATGTTGAACCGTTCCCCTCTGAAACATTTAACTGCGGGTACAAGAACCTTTCAGCATCCTCTTACTGGGATGGTAACTGGTAGCTATATGTTTATATGTTGATCCATCAGCAGAATGGATAATAAACACAGCCCTCCCTGCTGACATGGATGCACAGTGCTCTTAAAAATTTTAAGCCATTTCCATCCATTTGCATGCAAAATTCAAGAAATCATTGTTTTTTCTGCTGAGTAGTCAAGGTCCAAATTAGGAGCAGAAAGAGAGAAAGCACGAGCAAGGAACTCAGGACCGCGAGGGGTGCACCCACACACTGAGACAATGGGGATGTTCTATCGGGAACTCACCAAGGCCAGCTGGCCTGGGTCTGAAAAAGCATGGGATAAAACCGGACTCGCTGAACATAGCGGACAATGAGGACTACTGAGAACTCAAGAACAATGGCAATGGGTTTTTGATCCTACTGCACGTACTGGCTTTGTGGGAGCCTAGGCAGTTTGGATGGTCACCTTACTAGACCTGGATGGAGGTGGGTGGTCCTTGGACTTCCCACAGGGCAGGGAACCCTGATTGCTCTTCTGGCTGACGAGGGAGGGGGACTTGTTTGGGGGACGGGGAGGGAAATGGGAGGCGGTGGCGGGGAGGAGGCAGAAATCTTTAATAAATAAATAAATTTAAAAAAAATTTAAGCCATTAAAAAAGTTGAAGGGTTGTTTATTACTACAGCATAACTTGACTCATCCTAACAGGTACATCCGCTCTTTCTCTCTTTTCTGGGGGGAACGGTCTTGGGATAAGCATTGGTAGGAATAAGCATTTGGGCACACTGAGAGAGTGACACTAAGAGACAGATGAAATAGGACCACCCTGAGAACCCAAGGAAAAACGCAATTTTGGGAGACTTAGTAGATTTTAATTTTTAGTATACCTCTTCAACGGTTATTACTATGCTGTTATTTTTAAACAACCCAAGGATTCCTGTCATTATACACTGATTCATTCTTCATAGGCACTGAGAGAAGAAAGATCATTCTATCTTTGAAATCTCTTAGGCTGGTGTAAGAACTATTCCTAAGCTAACTTGGTGTGAATTTTGTCCTATGAATATTTATATTTCTTCCCTCCCAAACAGACTACAGTTCTTTTAGCTAAGGATATTTTATATCTCTTTTGTGTACTTCCGGAAGAACGGTCCTAATACACAATACTCTCAAGCTGAAGGCCAGTTCTGCTGTCTATAAGGGACTTGCATTAGAGCCACAGTTGGCGATCTCTTGGTCTGATCACAGAGGATGAATCTATTCTCACATTCTCACTTCCAGAAGCTTCTGGTCTGTAGAAGGGCTTTTGCAGTCTGCACTGTGCTAGCATCCTCCTCACTGGCAACCAACGCAGTGAAGTAACGAGACCCATTTTCAACCTGACTTCTCTGAACACATGTTTCATTCCGGGGAACACGTACTTGGTTAGGCTTATTTTCCTGTTCACTGATTCAGGCCCCTGGTGTCTTCTCCACTCTTTTAATTTGCCATTCTTAATTAGAAATGGCCCACCAAACCCAGAAGCCAACTGCGAGATATAAAAAATCAGGGGTGGATAAGAGAAAAACAATGTCCTCTGGGAGGAGTCTGCATTCAGCAGAGGTCTCAGAATTGTCACCGGCCAAACCACACTGTAGCTTCTGGGCCACATCTGGTTGTGCACCCAGGATTTCAGTTCGCTCCTCCGCTGGAGTGCTCTGCTCCTTTACCTGGAGATGCTCTGTCAAATTTTCCCTGTTTCCCTGTCCTGGCTCTCGATCCTGGGTTTAGCTTCACTCATCAGCTCATGTCTTAGACCTGCCTATGTATGATGTTATCTGGAATTCAAGGAGTCTGCCATTGGTTTTCGCTAAATACGGTATCATTTTGCTCCACAGTACTTAGCCTCTAGTCTGCCTGCACTAAAAGTGGAGAATATTATTCTCTATATTTCTGCACACTAAGGACACTGCACTCTCTTCCCACACTACCCAATTGACTTATAATGTACCTGACAGTAGAGTAGCATTAAAGATGATGATTAAAAAGGGGAGGGAAATTGGACAAAGATACATTGTATATGTGTCTGTATATGAGATCAACAAAGAATAAAAGTTGTCACATCACAAAATTAATTTAGAAAACGTAAAGCAGACTTGAATCCCTGTCCTCACGGTACTCACGGTGTAGCAATCCACAATCCAATTACGAGCATGACTTCACATGGATCCTATCAGGCTAAACCCGCCTCTTCAGCTAACAAGCAAGTTCAAAATGATTTTGCAATTCATAAACGAGGTCTTAGTCATGCTCAAAATTGAATTTTTATCAGAACGGGCTAAAAGATGGTTGAACTACACCAGGTATGGTTGGAACACCCCCCAATAATCATTTATATAAAAAAAAGAATATAAAATAGAAAATAACCACATGTCACACTCAATTTCCCATAACTACAGGGAAAATTCTGTTTGCCATTAACGACTTCTGGACTGTTTTCTGGGAATCGTTAAGTCCAGGAGTTGAGCAAGGCAGGGAGGAGTGTTAGCATCCTCCTCACTGGCCTGTATCAGGACCTGAATGGGGATGCCCCTGTCCCATGTAGCCCTTGTCCAGAGTGGCTTATTAATGTCATACACAGTTGTGGCAGACAACCATAGTCTTGCAATGTGTTTCTCAAGCTGTAAGGCTTATAATACAATAAATAGGAGTGAGTGTGTGCTGGTGCCCCGAGTTCCCTTCTCATTTGGCCTTAACCTCCAAGGCTTGCCTCTGGAGACAAATTGACACAGAGGTGAGGAGAAAGTCAGACTCGTACCTCATCATCCCATTGCATATGCTAAAGCAGTCCTAAGTGGGGTCTTGGGAGAGGAAACGGGGAATGAATGTTCATATTCCAATGATGAGGGAGCCACCTTCCGGCAGTTAAGAACTCAGCCCTATGCTATGCTATCTACTGTTTGATTGGGTCCAAAGAACAGGATTCCATTAGGATCCTAAGACCTTGTCTCAAATCCCTACACCTCTTCCTCAGGTCTCCTGGGGTTCTGTGTTGTTTGTAATCAAGCAAGACAAACTTTGTCTTTGTCTTGGTGACAGGCCCAGTTGACAACCACTTCGTGCTGTTACCAAGCATGTAATCTAGCCAGATGGGACCCCACAGCCTGCTGGGAGTGAAGGACACAGCCAAAGGAAACTAATATTTAAACCCACTAAGGACAAAGCCCATATTTTACCATCTCTCTCAGAGTTTGCAAGGCCCTTTCGAAACATCAGGCATATGAACAGTGTGCTGTATGAGTTTGGAGTTCCCAGAATCACATGGCTTAGACCAAATCTTGATGTATTTCAACAGTCTCGTCAGCCATGTGAACCAGAGGGATGTAGCCTTCTACAGGTAAGGTTCTTGTTCACTTCGAGTGCATCAGATTCCAGGGACCTAGGGCCAGGGCCACATGGGAAGGGCTCCCCTTGGGCGACCCTGCTAGGAGAGTAGTATGAGATTCTCACATGACCTCTAGGATACCATCTTGGCTCCAGCAGGGATATGAAGGCTGAGGACCATGTGTCTATCTGTGAATGCCTGCTTGTTGTGCTAAGGATGGACTCAGGGGCTCATGTATACTAGTCAAATGCTCACTACTGAGCCCCGCTCACTCTCCTCCTGAATAAGATTGCTCCTCTCCAAGTCTTCTTTCTTCTGGGTATCAGTAATGAACAGAGTTTTCTAAAACCTTATATATGTTTCTAGAAAGTCCTCATCCTACCCTCCCCTGAAATACAGCCTCATTGCCACTAGCCACCTGGAGACCATTTGGATGAATTGTGTTATCTATGTATCCCCAACTGTTGGTCACCATCACTCAGGTCACCCTTTCACTGCCCTCTAGACTACTGCCTACTCCACAGTATGTGCTATCAGCTGGCATCTCATGTATTTCACCTATATGTATTTCCACTAGAATATAAGACCCAGGTCAGGAATTCTTATCTACTCTCCTGGGGAAGGGCAGATTTGCTGTTGCTGTCTAAAAGAGTACATGGCACACAGTAGGTACTTAAATATTTGTTGGATGAGTGAGTGAACATGATAGAGACACCCAGTTCTGTGTGAGAGCTTCTAATATTAGCCATTCACTTATTTTATGGACGATGACCATCTCATTGACTTCTGGAGGCTGTATTGGCCATTCCCACAGCCTCCTGATAAACTACCCAGAATCTGTCTCACACTATCACTCTGGGAAAAGCCCTAGACACTCTTCCATGCCAATGTTTACCAAAGAGACTGTGTCCAATGCTAGTACCCCATCTCCACTCTCTGCACCCAGCACATTCTTTAATAAAACATGCAATGTAGAAGAAGTCAGCTACTCAGGTATTTTTGAGGTCTTGGTAAGACAGGAAAGAGGCTGTGATAATGGTCACATAACTAAGTTAGAGCAGTGAGCAGTAGACTCACTGGCCTTTTTTTTTTTTTTTTACTATCTCACTTGAATTTCTGAGTCACTCAGCTCTTCAGAAGCCATAAATACTGGGTTGACGGCAATATGTCCTCTTCTGGAAGGCTGTACTCATGTCTGGCCCTACACTGAAGCTCTTTTCTGTGCTGTTATGCTGTAATAGCACTGTTTTTATTCTGCCACACCAACCAACCAATCAGACACTGCAAAGGTTCCCTCTTTAATGATATATTCCATTACTAAGTTTGTCTGTGTGGCACTTCAGGGTAGGTAGACAGCACCTAGGTGACCTGTGATGGCCTTGATTTGAGGACTGTAATCTATAGCTTTTCAATGAGTGTTTCACTAGGCGGTTTCAGAAATGCTAAAATATGAAGCAACGTATTAGACTCTTCAATCCCAAGCAAAAACCCAGGAAGTGTGAGCAGCATAGAGTCCCCTACTTTCACTCCAACCTTCCAGCTGGTCTTGGACGAACTCAGCGACAGAAACCAGACTTATCACCTTGCTCCCCTTGAGACCAAGTTGTCTATGTAAGTCTTTATGAATCTGTGAGAACCCAAAACAACACACACAATGCCATAGTGATAGAGTACTCTCAGTCTCTGTCATCCTAATAATATATACATTATTTTTCTGCCAACTACACTTTAATCCCTATACACCTTGGGACATTCCTTCACTTGAATGTAAGCCCTAACCACCACTTAGCAACTGTCACTACAACCATATCTACAAACTTTCACATTGTATTGACCTTTGAATGGTCACCATTGACAGGCAACAGAAGATCTGGATATCAGTACAAATAGAACAATGCTCTTTATTTTGCTACCCTGGAAACTTAAAGATAAGATACATCAAAACTTCTCTCCATCATTGCTATTTCCAAGTCTTCAGAATCTCTCTGTAGCTACCATTACCCATGACCAGGTCCACTACGGTAGGCACATCTATATTATCACATCAAGGGCACACTTGATGGGCACTGGCAAGCCTAGGTGAAGCGCCCAGGTTGAAAGCTCCCTTCAGGATCTGGATAGGTTTGTGGAGTTGGAAGAAGTAGATTTCAAAGGACAGATCTGATCGGATTACTCTAAAATCTTGACATGGAATTCCACTTAGTAGTGACAAGATCCAGACTCAAAAAGCATGATGACAGAGCCTGGACATCAGGCTACTGGCACTTTTCTGGCCCAGTAGAGATGGAAGACAGGTGTGTACATGGGTCACCAGAATTAAAATTTTACCTTTTATTTCTGATTATACTTATTGTTTTCTTAACCGGTCTTTCTTTCCAGGCTTTAAATTTGGAATTTACATGATGAATTTACATCCTCATAAAAACCTATTATTGATCTACAGCGCCCGTCTCATCTCTATATATTTGTGACTACATGGCGTATATGTGTGCACAAGCCCTTCAACCCCACAACCGCCTGTAGGATCATGGTCTGAATCTCCTTTCACGGAACCTGAAATAACAGAGCTGGATGAATCCACACATCCCATGCTCTTCCACAACCCAACGCGTCATCTGCTCATTCCCTGTGCCACTGACTGGCAGGAGACTTCAACTTTTTTTGAGAAATAGTTACTTTCTTAGTATGCTTTTGAGTCAAGCTCACCAGACACACTCAGTCACACTGGATCTTTTATCAGTGTTTTTTTTTTTTCCTGATCCTCCAAGCATTATGTATGACCCATACATATTCCACCTCCATAGCTCACACATGGAGTATGTACCACAGATGCTAGATCCCAGACTGCTCTCTTATGTATGATGCTTTCTGGCTGCCAAATGCAGCTATCTTTGTACATTCCCACAGCTGCAGGCTAGTGTTTTTTCCTGACCCGCCATTTTCTTCAGGTATGTATATTTCCTAGTGGTGCCTCTTTTATGTTGAAGCTGAAATAACTTAACAGCTTGATTTCTAAGGACATATACTGAATGAAAACGGAGAGGAGCTCCCGTTGACTAAGGCTTGGTTATGAACGTATGACTACCACCAAATGTTGATTATTCGAAGGGTTCTATTATGTGTTATGTTCTCTGAGAAGAGGATTATCTTTAATTCAGTTCTGTAGCTTGTTCAGTAGCCTTCACAGGGTCTGAGGCTTACTAAATCTTTATTGCATAAATGAGGGTCCCTGTAGCAATATGGATAGGAAGAAGTTGTCATAGTATCAGTGTTTGGGAGACAGAGGAGGGAAAATTAAAATTCTAAAATCCACAGACAGGGCCACCACCCATGAGGTTCAATCCATCCTTCCGCCTTGAGGAACTGGTACTGGGGTGTTTGAGTATATAACTAAAACAGCAAGTACTAGGAAAGGAGATTTTAGTCTTCACTTCCTTGTTTGTGGGGCCAGGTTTTGAGCATTGACGTGATATAAGAGCCACCAATTGAAACGCATCATTCTGTTGTACACGTTAGTGACATAGAAAATGTTCCATTATATCTATTAATGGAATGGAAGCAGTGGCACAGGGAACAGAAACGTCATTTCTATTTTTCTTCAGAAAGTGGTAGGTGTGCTTTCCCCAGCAGGTTTGTTTGCTTCTGTAATGGTTAGTTCCAGCTCAGGCTATTAATAAAATGAGTTAGCATTTCCTCTGTATAATACCTGGCCGGAGAAGAATTTATGGTACAGAGAGCTCACGCAGGGCTCAGTCCTTCCCACACTTAATCACTCTTCTTACACCGAGTGAAAGTTTCCAAGAAATCAAAAGCAAAGAACAAGTTTATGTCCCAGACAACAACTTCCTAGGATGAGGATCTCAAGACAATGCTTTAGCTGATGAGATAAAGACAGTCAGGGAAGGAGGAACTCTGGGACCACAAGGCAGCTGACGTTTTTCTACCATGAGGGGGCTAGATACCTCCTTGTGGATCAATTCCATCATCTGTAAAATGTTCTAGGCCAGTGGGCGAGGAGGAAGAAAGAGGACAGAAAGGCTTGCAAACATACTGTAGCTATAAAATAATAAGTGTTGGAGGGAAAATGACAAAAGACCACTGTCACCTCCTGTCTGGATGTGTTCCTTGTTTTACCTCCTGAAGACTTGGGATCTTGGGCTTTGGTTCTGATGCATATTCCATTAAAAAAGTTCCACTTCTAAAGAATTTTATTTTTCAAGGGCAGCTACTCTGATAATGTCAAGGAAACCCAAGGAACAGGTATATCCTTTTTTATGGAATTGATTTATTTTAATAGACGGTTTACCTAACTATAACACTTGGTAGATCTCAGAGTATGATCCCTGAACCAACAGCATCTGTATTACCTGGACTTTGGCAGAAATGTAACTTCACACCACGTGTCTACTCCAGATGAACTGAATCACATAATTCTGAGAGTGGGGCCCAGGATCTAGGTTTCAACAAGCCCTTGAGGTAACTCTCATATATATGATATATGTATGAATGTTTGAGAACCACTGTTTTGGCTCAAAGGAGGAAAAGGAAAACATCCATCTGGATGTGCCAGAGAAGATGGTTTGGGGTCTTTTCCAATCACACTATTTAGCTATTTAGAGTTGGGCACAAAGTGACATGTTAAGTTGTGTTAAAGGTACTTCTCTGTTACACTTTACACTTAAAAAGAGCAGGCACATTTACATGCATGTACTGTGTCCATGTACTGACCTGGCACATCAGTTTCTCAGTGGTTGAAAACACTACTCTACGTAAACATGCATCTCTAACCTCTGTCATGTTCTGCTTTCCTGCCTGGATTTATTTTTTGTAATATTTATTGCTTTCTTATATGCAGTGTTAATTCTTTATTTGTGTTTTTGTCTGTTTTTTCCAATGAGAATGTATATATATTCTGAGGGCGATGTGTTTTATTCTTTCTTGTCCCGTATTTGCCGTGCTACCCTGAACATGCCCAGTCTCTGTCACTCATGTTCTTAGCACCGAGAACCATGCCTAGCAGCTAGTACACACTCAGTAAGCATTTGATAAATGAGTGACTGCTTGCTTTGGAAGTTGGAAGAACACTGGGATCAGTCTGAAACACTGCAGCACTTGTGCACCCCCTTATCCAGCAGTGTCATAACAGCATGGAGCTTTGCCTTTCAGTTCCTGTTCTGGGCTCTGAGATAAGTGCCAGCCTCAGGAGCTTAGTTCATCATTTCCAAATGTACCCTTTGGGTTTTAGCTAGTTATGGGGCAGTGTCTTGAGGGACTGACATGTTCATATAGCTGGCTGGAGCTAGACGGTGGTCTACAGCTGTGCAAAGGAATTGTGAGACACAGTAGGGAAAAGATAATACAGAAAGAAAACTCAGGGGTTCTGAACTCTGGCTTTTATTTTGCCCCTAAGTTGTCAAATGTCCTTGGGCAAGCAGCACTGTTTGGTCTTGTTTTCATCTTACTGATCTCACATCTTCTTCAAGTTGTTATAAATCCAATCGTGTGTTGTCCGATTAAAGCCTGGATCCTGAACTGGTAAGTCCCATGAGGACAGGATCTATTTGCTCGCCTACTTTTTAATGCCCAGCAAGGAGTTAAGGCATTTCTTAACTACATGGTATGTAGAGAACAAACTGATAATGTCTACTTCATCGGCCTGTGAGCTACAAGTAACCAAGCCGCAGGCATGTAGATGTGTGTTGTAGAGACCCTGGCCTATAGCACTATCCAATCACAGGGAAGAACAGACTCCTGGTCTGCACTGGCCACTTATGGAGACAGTGGAGGTGGCTATGCCATGCTCATCTCAGGCCAGACACCTGGCTATCAACCATGTGGCTTGGACAAGTGTGGATGTTGCAATGACAAACCACAGAATCACGAATCTGTTAGTTCTAGTTAAAGTATTTAAAGTTAAAGCATTCCTTCAAAGCTCCAGCCTCGCCATTAGGGAAATAAACACAACATTGCTGGCCTCTCTGACTATGAAAATCACAGGAGTAAGTTCAACAGCTTCTTGGTGTCTGCCAGGGGAAAAGCACTCAAGGAATGGCAGCCTCCTTGTCTGACACTGCCTCTGCAGCCCCTGTACACCCTTGCTAGCCAAAGAGGCTCCCAAGGACACCCAGCTCACCATGGGCTAGACACTAAGGTTGTTGCTAGTTTAGGGAAACACCCTCACCACTTTTCGCTGAAGAGAGCATTTCTCAAAATATCTACTTCTCAGAGTATATGTTTCCCCAATGTGCTATGGCTTACTATCAAAATTTAAAAATAAAAACTAAGAGTTGATCACCCCATGAAGGTACTGAGACCTACCACCGCATCGAGCTGGTCTAAAGTTGGCCCGCCTGTTTGGGGCAACCTTGGCCTCTCTTTCCTTGCACTCTGCTCTCTCCCCAGTCCCTCCCTCCCTGGTAGAGTGAATTCTACTCCTGACTGGGCCCCGCCCTTTCTGCCTTTCCCCCACTGTTCCCATCTACAGATGGTCATTCATCTTTGTTCTGGAAAACAAGTTCTGTTGCTAGGAAACCAGAGAATTTAAATAGCCGTGGTTGATATGGTCCTTATTAATGACTGCAATTGTAGCGATGCCACCATCACGCCATAGAGACAGACACGCTCTAGGCATCTGCCCTCAGTTTGACAGGTCTTTCCAGAAAGTGGGAAGGCAGAGAATCTAAGGGCCTCGGAGCTCCACAGAAATTCTTTATAAACCACTATATATCAACAGCTTTAGAATCATTTTATTAGAACACATCCAAGAAAGAGACATATGGAAAAAAAAGACAGCAGCAGTTCCCATCATGCAAATGCCCATGTTAAGGTTCTCCATTGGATTTGAGTTCAAGTACAAAGTACAGTCCTTTCCTGAGCCAGGTGCAATTCCAGAGAATGACACTTTGCATTGCGAGCACGTACCCTTCGCAAAGTTCAGAACACTGAACAAGTCACGTTCTCACAGTAAGAGTGTGAGACACATGGAAGTGTAAACTTTTAAGGACCCTCTCCCCTGCCCGCCCCCATCACCCAGCCTGGGAAGTGAGCCCGACTTTGGGACCTCTTAGAAATAAGGTGTAGTCTATTGAAAATAAAGCAGTGGGCCTTAAAAAAAGGTTAGAAAATGAGTGTTTTATATATATACATATTTATATATATTTATATGAAATGGAATCATCCCTGCCTCTTGCCTTGGTGGGGGGGCGTCCATGAAATCTTGTGAGGAGTTAGGGTTCTTTCTAGAATGTTATGGAAACTGGAGGATGTTAAAAAATTTATTATGAAAAATTGCAAACATATACAAAAGTGAGAATTGTATAATGAACACCATGTACCTACCATCTAGTGTCAACAATTATTGAGTGGTCAGTGGGTTTCCTCTAGATCTTTTCCTGCTTCCCACCCCACCCAACAGGATCACTTGAAGCAAATGGGACTAGAAGGGTGTTCTAACCCCAGAGACCTCAGAGGAGTGGAGAGGAAGCCGCATCAGACAGAATGTGTGGAGGGAGGTGGCTGCTGCCAGTGTTTGGGAACGGCTGGATTTGACCCTCACCACCTGTATCTCAAGCCCCCCACCTCATTCTCATGATGCGAGGGGGCGAGCTACAGTCAGAGGATGGCCTTTTCCAGATTAAAGGTGGGCACTGTTCAAGGAAATGTCAACCTGAAGAGAAACTCACAGCCAAACGAACCCCTTTAGCTACCCTGTCAACGGGAGTTACAGACTTCTTGGGCAATGAGGGTCTGATGTGGGGGGACCCCTGGTGTTCAGATTGGGAGCTGGGGGTAGTACACGGGGCCCTGGGGCCTCTTGAAGTCCCTGGTGTCCCACCATTTTTGGACTTTGGATCGAAGCTCAGCAACCTCAAAATTGCACCCAGGAGAGAAGCAGGGAGGCCCGGGGTGAGCCCATGGCCCAGGCGGAACCTGTTGCCCTCTGAGCAAAGGCTGCACCCCATACCAGCCCTGTCAGAGCAGTCTCAAGAGAGATGGGTGACTGGAGTCCTGGAGGGAGATCCCAACGGCGCCACGGCTAACCCGGTGAGCTGCAGGGACAAGTCCCAGGCTGCGCGCTAAACGTAAGTGGAGAAAGGATCTCCAGGTCCCAGGTGCCACCGAGGAACAAGGTTGCCATCCTGTTAAGAAAAGGGCTGGGCTCTGTGATTTGCATACAACTTTGCAGAAATCTGCGTGAGATCCCAGCGCCCTTTAGAGAAACCAGCGTTAAACCATCAGTGCAGCCTACTCCTAGTAACCCAGTGCACAGAGTGCAACCTGCAGGCCATAACCGTTCTTTCAGAAGAGAGGAGAGAGGAGCCGGGTAAGATATCCCTGGGTCTGAAGGTTCAGAAGAATCTGAGCAGGTCCAGGATCCAGAGGAGGATCACTGACTGGCCACTTGCTGCCAGAATCCAAATCCCTCTCCTTTCAACTCGTGAGACCCCCCAAAGACCAGTCCTGCAGTGCCTGGGACACATCCATAAGGGGAGCGGCAGGAATGGCATCAACAGGGGTGCAGGAAATAAGAGGTCCTACGGGGTGTGACCCTGTGTTCATTCGGTACCCTTGTTACCCTCTTCTTTAACTCTCAGGGTCTCATATCTTACCAAACCTAGCTGTAACATTTAATCGAGAAAGAGAGATATAGAAAAACATACTCATTCCTGTAGATGCTTGGCAGTAATGGGTTTGAGATTTGTGATTTGTGTGTATGGCCAGATCCCACGACATGCAGCAACCTGTAGTTCTCCTACTATGGAGCTAGTTTGGGTATGCTGCAAGGCTGTCTGAGGGAGTGAATTACTAAGTGGGTTAGTGAGTATGCACAGATCAGAGACTGGTTTGTCTGGGGCTCACACCATGGAGTCAAAGCCTCCCTCGCACCCACCCCACAGAAATGAGAAATCCAGTTTGAAACTCTCCCAGTCAGAACTTGGGCTAAGGAGAGGAGACCCGAGCAGCAGGCTGAATGGTGTTTATTCTAGCTGCCCTGAGCTCAGAGGAGGTGGGAGACATTCCAGATGGTGGCGGGAGCAAAGGTTTGCAAGGATGTCAGGAGCTGTCTAAATGCACACGTGAAGTTACTCACGGTCAAGGCCCTCGTGGCCCCATTCAGTCACTGCACTATGGTTAAAGGGGCTCAAGAATTTAAGCACATTTCCCTGAGTCTAATGTCACCCTAATATGAATGAGGGAGGGGGCATGTACCAGTGGTCTCACTCGGTAGTCTCATGCCATGTTTGCTACCGTTCCTCAGCTTTCTTGGCGTATGTGTTATAAGGCCTGTAGGGTTTATCTCAATGGTAGAACTGGATAGTTTTATACACACTGAAGTTTGCATTCTGCTGCTCTGTATCTACTCACTAATGGTTTATAAAATGTTGAATCTTCCATGTGCCACAGTGCTGAGTGTTTACATGCAATGCAACACAGACCCGTGCCACAGCCTCACGGGGGTCAGTATCATTGCCCTCATTTTGCAGGCAGAGGCCTGGAGAGGTCCTGCCCAGGATCACACAACTGGCAAGCGGATGGTGGATGAGGTGAGCTCTGAACTGAGCTTTATTTGACTTTAAAGCTGTCCATATAACCACTGCCCCTACCTCTTAAATGACTACATTTGTATGACGCTGCACCTAAAGTGTCCTTTACATACAAGTCTCTCTTATATTCTGGGACCTAAATGGAAGTGGCTTGAGTTCATTTTATTGTACATATTTATTAAGTTTTCTAGAAAATTCCTTTACCCTTTTCAACCTCAGGTTGTGATTGGGCTCTGGATGTCTGCAAATATATTTGAAGATGGTTTGATGTAATAAATAAAGCCCATGTAGACAGACTAAGTACATGGCTTTCTTGGGATCCCGAGAAATGCACACACCTGCCCCGGAGGACATGGCCGGGTATTCCGAACAGGCATGCCAACAGAGCGACAACACAAACGCGTGGCTTTTACTTCTCTGTCGTCGTAAGAAAACATCTCACCATGTAGCCCAGGCTGACTCCAAACTCACAATCTTGCCTCAGTGTCCCAAGTGATGGGATCCCAAGTGTGGACTATAAAATGCCCACCTGCATAGCTTTTGATGTTTAAAATGATATCTATTCATAGTCTTGTGTTTAGAAAATGGTAGGACTGGTAGGAAAAGAACATCTGAAGTGGAGGAATAAACTGCTATTGACCTTTCCTATTGGAAAAATAACTCTCGGCTTAGAATTCATAATCAGCTCCCATCCAGCTACCCCACGCCTGTGGCTTTCCGTGTACTTTCTTGTGCTTGCACAGGCACAAGGCCAGGGGCTAGAAATACTCCCCTGGTAACTGCAATCCTCAGTATTAAGGTCTCTTCTATGTTGCAGCTGCTCATTTTCAGGACACAGAGTTGGCAACACTTTAGCAGTATTTGGTGTCTTCCAATATGTGTCTAGAAAGGCTTATCTTTGGCATTTTCAATAAAGAGTAAGAATCAGGAAGACTCTTTATAGGACTGTGACTTTTATCAACTAGACTTGCTCAGCATTTTGGGGAAGGGTTATACTGAGATTTCCTTGTCTCCCTCTACCTGGTATAGTTGCCTTCATATGAATCTTGCACTTTATACACTGTAAGCCACGTTCTAATCCTTGGCTCTCAGAATAAAGTTCCCCGAGGCCTAGTGAGATGCTCTGCAGTCCCTGTACACATGGGAGATAAGGCTAGACATCCAGTGAGATAGAACAGCCACAGACAAAGAACATATTTATTTAGGTGATAGCTTTATCCGCACTCATGTCCCACAAAGAACCACCACAGCTTCTTTGCAACTGTTAGGTGAACTGCAAATTGCCAGTGGTGTTCTCTTCTGTAACTTATCTGATGTGTGCTAGCAATCATCCTGATGGATTAGGAACCCTCTGAGGTAGGAATGCGGCCCAATTGCCAGTCTTGTAGCTAAGGTAATAATGAGCCTCCTCTTGTCCCCACTCATGCCATGCTCTACTGGGCCTAGGGACACACACAGTAAACAGAACACGGGACATTCCTGACTTTTGAACTCAGGTGTGTTCTGTTCTGTTTGGCAGGAGAGGGAAATGCTAGTGTACTATTTGAGCCAAATGTTGTTGTATATTTTGCCTGCATCATCCAATGTTTTTTTTTTTTTTGTTAGTTTGTTTTCTAAACTGGGCTTTTCCTGGGGGAGGCCATGGATCTAGAGAACAAGATTCAAACTTCAGCTCTATACTTTCTGGTTGTATGACACTGAGTGAGTTATTTACTCCCCGTGTGCAAAGTCCCTGTAAAATCTATCATCTGCAAAATGAGGAGAATGATACGTACCTTGAGGACCAGGAGGCTCATCATGTTAGGGGCTTAGGCACAAAGGCAGAGGCCAGGGGTCAGTCTCTGGATTGCCTTTCTTGAAGGTAGCCTGTCTAGTGATACTAGTGACTTCTCAGGGAAAGGATGGCATCTGCCCCTTTAGACGGGGAGGGGATTTTTGCTTTGAGTAGGGACTATGTGTATACTGTCTGTGCCCTTCCATCATAACTAGGAAGTTCTGTAAATACCGTACATAACTGCCTTATAAAAATTATTTTTTCTTCCTCAAGTTTCAAACCAGAACCCAGACTGGAAATTCTCCTTGCTGTAGTCGTCAGAGTTGAAAACTGAGATATCCTGTGTGTGTGTGTGTGTGTGTGTGTGTGTGTGTGTGTGTGTAAGTGTGCACACGTGTGAAAAGCATCAGTGCCAGAAAACACTTTTAGCTCAAACTCTTCTCAAGGATTAACTTGTGTAGCTTCTTGTTTAGCTCCTTCATGTAGGCTACTACTCCGCTAAGGGCTCCTGGGACCGAAGGAGCATTTACTACATCCTAAGCTCAGAGCTCTCCACCCTACACCCTGCGGGGAGAAGATGGGCAAGGGATGGAGGTGTGAGGTACCGTTTGGGCAGCGTAAGTAGTGGGTCCGTATGTGAGGCACCTTGCCAGGACAGACCAGGTGTCCCTTCCGGAAAGAAGCCTGTCACCCCAGCACTATCTCTCTACCTTTGCTCTTTCTGTTTCTTCCTCTCATCAGGGAATGCTCTGATCGAATCTGTACCTGGACAGTCTGGGCAATATCCTTGAAACTGCTCGCTCTGTGTAACTTTATGGTTTCAAGTTTATCGGAACCTTTCCGTCTGTCTCTGACTGTAGCCGAGGAGAAAGGGATGGCGTGTGTGGAAGGTCCTTGACCTCGAGACAAGGACCTCCTTCCTCTCAGAAACTCTGATGTCCATGGAAGCGGCCTCTAAAAGGAGCCTTCTGTGCCACCTGGAGTTGCTCTGGAGATCCAACAAGCTTGAATGGGGCTTCTTGTCTTTCCAGGGGTTATCTGTGTGTGAAATCTCTACACGTACTTTTATGTTCCAGGATCTCCGTTGCCTTTCTCTCCCATCTCTACAGAGCAGAGCCCGGTGAAGAAGCCATCAGGCCCCTCTCATCATGACCCCCTGCCTCTGGATTTTCCCTTCTCTTTCCCAGCACAGTCCAAGGCTCTGGACCTTTCCAATCAAAGTTGCTAGTTCCTCTGCTCCTAACTTTGGCTCATGTGCAAATCAGCTAAATTTACTCTCTGATCACTTTTTCAAACCTTGAGACACCAATGAAAGGCCAAGAACTCTGCTTCCCACCAGGAATCCTGGGTCATATAGAGGACAACTGTATCAGCTAAGAATCTCAGCTCTTTCTAGCCTTTAAAAAAATAATGCCTATTAGGGATTTTGTTGTTGTTAATAAAAGTACTATGTCATATTGTAGAGAAGTATAAAAAGCCACCTACCAGAAATAACCATAATTTATATTTTGGTGTATTTCCTTCATATATACATATATGTATACATGTATATATAGACACATATATGTGTATATGGACATATAAGCACAAACACACACATATGTACATGTACATGGTCCCCTTTTGTGTTTAGCAGCAAGATTAGTCTTTCATACTAAGAGAAAAGAGGTCTCAAAGCAGGTGGGAAAGAAAAGCAAGCCCAGACCTCAGCTCTGGTAGCCTTTGACGTGGGCCAGCCAAGGACATCACTCACTGCTGTGTAACGTCATAGGCCTGATGACCAGGGGAAGTCAGCATCACCCCTGTCCTAAACCATTCAGCAAATGCCTCTTAAGCATGTGGAAAGTATACTTGAAAGCACACTGATTCATAAATACAGACAAATAGGAGATACACATACAAAGCAAGCCATTCTTTCTGAGTACTTCCTGTAGATGACATTTTCCCCTTGGTGTGCTGAAGATAACACTAGGTATCAGCCATGAACCCTACCTTCATGGACCCAGTGAGATAAAAACCCACTCATAAGAAACAGTAGTGGACAGAGGAAGAGGTAGCTACTGTCTCACAGAGTGCTGAGGGAGAAATGCCAGGAAGCAGTTTAATAGTGCAGGCGATGCATCCGAGGAGGAATCTTCCCAAGAGACTAGTCTATCAGGACAGGAAAGAAACTTGAAGGGATAGAGAGGTGGTATACAGGTCAGAAGACAGAAGACATGAATTAAGAAAAAAGAGTGAAGATGATGGCATATATACCAGAGAGGAGAGGTCCATATATACCAGAGAGGAGAGGTCCATATATACCAGAGAGGAG
>NC_022010.1:43459435-43465836 GCF_000317375.1 Microtus ochrogaster
GGTCCATATATACCAGAGAGGAGAGGTCCATATATACCAGAGAGGAGAGGTCTGCAGGTGACTAGGGGAGCAGGGTGGGGCAGGACAGGATCAAGGGTTGGGACTGTCAGGAAGTAGAAGGTCTTGGGGGATGCTGCAAGGGTTCAGAGCTAAGCTTCTGTTGCTGACATACCCAGGGACAAACTTTCTATATCACACAACGATGTGAAGCCAGGCTCAAGGGCAGACCTTCTACAGTGGTTGTAGGAAAGTAAGAGGGAATCACCCATAGGACTGGCAGCACAGTGGCTATCAGAGACGGGGCCAAACATGTTCTGATAGTCACACACCTGGGGGCCTGGGAAAATGACGTTGCTTCTGCCCCAAATACAGAAGTCACAGCAGTTAACTGGGTCGAAGAAAAGGAAATATTAATTGTCTGGTGCTGAGACTAAGGAAGGACAAGACATCGAGTCACACACTTCCAGCAGTGCGCATGTACACGGTGACCCCTCTGACTCCGTCCTTGCCTATTGGTTTCCTGGGTCTTTAGCTGAGTCCCGTGTTTATGGGGTCAGTGTGTTTGTTTATCTGACCACTGCACCTCCATCTTGGAACAGTACACAGCACATAGCAGGTACTCAGAAAAAAGGTGGCAGATGATGAATACCAAAGCCCCACCAGGGTGAAGTCACTGCAGAGGTATGGGTTCAGATCTTTTGTAATGGGTGTCGGAAGTGAAGCGACAGGAAGACGGAGGAAGGTGGGAGAGACAGAAAGAAGAATCGGGAGCAGAGAAATCCAGCTGCAGTTCATCAGAGCATGGCGTCACATGTGTTACATGGCAGGGGAAAGGAGGCATTTGACAATGGGGGGAAAAGGAAGTGATGAACTGAACACTGATGGGAGAGGGAAGGAGAGCGCCAATACATGTGCCGGGTTAACGGTGGAGCCCACTGAAGTCCACATGAAGAGAAAGGCAATTCTGCAGTCGCTATACAAAGAGATCACTGCTTCTTGGATGATGCTCAGAAAAGTCGAAATAGACGGTGTCAAGCACCTGCCGTGATCTACCTGACCTATCATTTATTTCCCTCAACTTAGTGCATAAAGCACAAACTTCAACCAAGCAAACTTACTCTCTTTGCCCAGGTTATCCTGTTTTCCTTTGTGAGCTGACCCTCCTCCCACTCCCAACATCTCCGCTGCCACAGTACGGTCTAGTTAGGAAAGCTAAATGTGGAACCATCTCGGACCCCCTCACATCGGAAGCTATGATGTTAGGACTCTGTCCACAATGCCAAGCACATCACCCTGGATTCATAGGTTTACTCTCCATTTGTTTATCAAGAGCCTTCTTGTAACAGTGAGAGAGCAGACGGCAGACAACAGTGTTGGAGCAAATTTCTCTATCAGTTCTGGCTTTTCTGTATTCCCCTAGATGCTGATTGCTTGGTCTTTGTAACAACAGACAGAAGTAACTCAGTCCTCCTATGTCAAGGAGCTGAAGACAAAGGCCAAAAGGCTGCCCATAAAATTGACACTGAAGAGCTTGATGTGGGTACAGATGTTTGGCTTTGTCATGCACAGACTTCCTTCCCACATCTTGTATCTGTTTGTTGGGCAGCTAAGTGCCAAACTCATTGTATTTCTCATCTTTCTGCTAACATGTTTCACTGCTTTAATTCCACATGATTATCATACACTAATGTGTAGTAAAGAATAACATGAATGCATTTTAAATAATTTACTAGTTCTTATTTTTCAGAATTTAGGGGCTGACAGAAACCTGTAGTACGTGTTGTCTTCATATCAGTACATTCTTCTGTGAATACATAAATGGTAAGCTATTTTGAAATACTAAATATAAAAAATGCTTTTTTGTCATATCCCACGACACCCTAACTTATCAGTATATTGCCTTAAAAATCAAATTATATGCTTATCAAGATGCAAAACAGAGAATAGGAAGACAAGCCACAGACTGAGAACAGATATATACATTTATAATCACATAGATTCATAACTAGAATATAAACCCCTAGTATTGAATTAAGAAAAAAAAAACAAACAAATCTCCAAGCAATCTACTAGACACAGATAAAAAGCTTGGGTTGACTTTGGGAAGGAGGAAATTCAAGGCCCAGGGAGATGTGCAGTCCTTTGATGAATCAGAGAAACACAACACCAGAAGCTGGGGTTACTACAGCCCAGCAGACCACAGTCTGGGAAAGAAGAACAACGAGAGTCCTTCACACAGCGGGAGGAATGTAATTTGGCTCAAGAGGCATATACATGACCTACCACCTAGAAGTTCCATTCCTTGTTCGACACACTGGAAAAGCTGAGCTGTGTACGCCAGTCCATAATAAACATCTCACAACCTTCTGTGCAAAGAATGGATAAAGTTTCATGCATTCACAGGGCAGAATACTGCATAACAGTGAAAATGACCGGACAGCTCTATACATCAGCATGGATGAATCCCATAAAGCAATGGTAAGTGACAAAATTGAAACAGAAAAGAATCCAGGGTCTGATACTAGCCAGAAAAACTACATTACAAGTCCCATTGGAACTATATTACTAAGGGGCATTTATATAGGAGGTGAGGCTATAAGATAAAAATCCTATAAATGTGAGGGGTATGGTTACCCCTAGGGCAAGAAACTCAGGACTGTGTCCAGGAGGGTGCATGGGGAATTCTGGGAATTGAGTGGTGTTCTACTTCATCGTCGGTATGGCTGCATCTGCTTACTATAACTGATCCACGGACATCTTCAGTTGTGCTGTGTATTTTAGAACACGTATTTCACGTTTGGAGACATTTTAAAGTTTACTATAAATCAGATGCTTAGAATGCATCTTATAAAAATAAGTTTATAAATAATAGCTATTCAGAGTTACAGCTCTCCTGCGGTACACAGATGCAGTGTTACACATTTCGATAAAGATAATGGAAACATAAATAGGCGCAACACTGGCAGCTAAACAAACTGTAAAGGAGCAAAATGAATAGAGATTACTTTAAAGAATCTGGCTGATTGGAGAATATGATCTTGACAACAGGGAGCAACTCTGCAGTGCAACCAGTACTCATACGCACACCTGGGGAGTAGGGATCGATGTCAGGTGTTCTTTACATTCCTATGGAAATTTAAAATGTATATTCCCTTTGATGCAGTAATTCTACCTCCAGGGAGGTAACTTGTTAATAGCAAGTGTGAAAATGGTATTCGCACAAGGTTACTAATTACAACCTCATTAGCAAGGGCAACGGACTAGAACCATCCTGCATTCCCATCAATGGACAATGTTAAATATCCTGTGGTGCTGTAGTAATGGCGTGTGCCACCATGAAAAAGGAAGCAACTTCACGCCCTGCCGTGAAACAATATTGCAGATTTATTACATCGAAAAATCTAAACCAGTACCTACTATGCGCCACCTCTGTCTGAAAGGGTTTTTGTTTTTGACACTTCTTCTCTATTTATGCTTGTACATGAATGACATGGTGTACATATGCAGGCCAGAGGACAACTTGCGGGAGCCCATTTCCTCCCTCCTACCAAGTGGGTTCCAAATATTGAGTCTAGGTCCTTGGGTTAGGCAGCGAGCATCCTCGCCCTCTGAGCCATCTTAACAGCCTGAAAGTTATTTTTAAAGAATGATAAATAAAAAGAACAAATAAATGTCTAAGGTTTTATATTTTAAAGGAAGGTCTCTAGAAGAATATAAATATTTTATACTGCAAGTGCACCAATGCCTCAATAATTATCTAAACATCCCAGAGTATATCCCTTAGTTAAAGAAAACAGGTTGGATTAGCTGAGCAAGAGAAACTACAAAATGGTTTGGGTAAAGATGATATGGGAAACGTTTTCATAATTCCCATGTGTTTTTTTTTAAAGTCTGATTCTATATCAAAATAAAGTACTTTTTTGGATACAAGTGTTTCAGAAGCACTGCTCTTTGACATATTATCCAGGATTAGAATTAATATTTTGGGCTCAAAATTGATACAAAAGAGACTAGAAAGGAAGATGAACTTCAAGGCAAGGATGCCTTTGACTTTTAGTGTCAAAATCTTCCCGGCTCCCAGGCTAAATTTGTCTTTCAAAGCAGCATTGTCCTGGGGTGAACGAATCGTATCCCAACAGACACATTCATCTTAGCAACGTCTCTGATGCTCCCCACAGAAACTGGCAGAAAGTGAGAGTCAGCACATTTGTCTCATTCGAGGAATACACACACACACACACACACACACACACACACACACACACACACACACACCTCTGCATGGCTGCTGCCTATGGTCACCTGCAGGACACCTGGGTGTGAACTCTGGCTGCAGGCAAGGGCAGAGACTATCTTGTATAGAGCGAATCCAGGGTTCCAGTTATCAGGAACACTGAATTCAATGACACTGGATTTAAAAAAAAAATGAATTCAGTGTGGTAACAGATTTGACGAAGTTTTCTGTTCTCCTCCCCACTGACCTTGTCCTGTGTTCTTGTCCTGTGTTAAAATGTGGGAAATTTTCCCAGTAGCCTGTCCTCTAAACAGAAAGTTTACTGATTTGGACTTCCAGCCAGTTTACTTTAAAGTTGAATGTCAGAGAACATATACTGCTAATTTTTTTTGGGGTGGGGAGGGTGTCAAGGAAAGCCTCATGAATGAGATCAAGCTTCACTGGTCTCCCTAGGAGTAGAAAGGTGAGATGGCGGGCTCCGCACTGTGGAGTTCAGAGTCCACCATCTGAGTGCAGCACACTCCCAGTTTCCCCTCTCTGTGGACTGGATCTTTTCACGATGCCTAACTTAAACTGACCATACCTGGGCTCACAGCAGCAAACACTCCAAGCAATGCTTTTGTGTCTTTACTTATAACCTTGGCCTCTGTGTCTGGAACTGTGCAAGGTGCAGGGTAGGAGCTTAACAAATGGTTGATGAATTAATCAACCAGATACAAAGACAGCATACCCTCGAATCCTGAGAAGAATTTTCTTATCTTCTGTTCACTAAGCCAACCTGCTTCTCATTGTAAGTATGCTACAGAAAAACAAGGAACCTTCTGAAACTCACTCATGCAGCAGAGACAATGCAAGCCCGAAGGAGCCAGGGATTAGAGAAAGCTGCGTCTACTTCTTGCGTTTGCTGTTGCCTTTCTATCAGTAGATCATAAAGTTCAGAGGGGTAGAGCAGGCAGCAATGAAGGCAAGAGTGGACCATGGCTCAGATGAGCAGGGCCTCATGGGGTCTGTGGGAATAACCCTGTGGAAGCTCTCTCTGTTAACAATTCCAAACAGGCTGTGCAGTGGTGGCCTATGCCTTTAATCTCAGCACATGGGAGGCAGAGGCAGGTAGATCTACAGAGTGAGTTCTAGGACAGCCAAAGCTACAAAAAGAAACCCTGTCTCGAAAAATATAAATCCAAACAGGACCAAAAGCAGCACTCTAAAAGAAGACTGTCTTTGGCCTTCTTGAAGCTCATAAGACTCAGGATTAAGTCACTACAAAGAGACAGAAATCTAAGCATCCTGTGATAGGGAAATGGCTGCTCCAGCACACACAAGGCCACACCCATCCACAGCAGGGCAGTAGTGGGGAGAGGTGGGCACTCTCTAAGGTCTGATCCATATAGACCCTAACTACTTAGAGCAGTTTCTCTCATAAGACAGTCACCAGAGAAGAGGTGGCTGTTCCTCAAAGGGACACCTGCTGCCTGTCGCTCCTGGGAGATGTCCCAAGGTAAAAATTATGTCCTTAGTGTTAGCTCCTTGGAGAAATCTACCAAACAGGATACTTTTGATTTTCAGCAACAATGATCACATGACCTCATTCCAATGTTATACTCCCCACCCCCTCACCACAGTGGTCATGATGGGTTGCAGAAGCCAACAGTAATGAACCAAATGGCGCTCAACTGCCAGAGAGGGAAACCTAGGCAAGGCACTTCAACCAGCGCTCAAGGTCAAGAATCAGGGCAATGGTGGGAAAGCCAGCCCAAGAGGCTTTCCCCAGAATGCTATGTTGCAGCATCAGGTACCGTGGGCTGTTTTTTTTTTTTTTTATCAACGCACACTCGGACAGAAGGAACATTAGCTTCCACAAAGCCACACCTTCAAACCAGCGTCAGTCTGCACTGTCCACCCTACACTGCACTGATTCCCAGTACAGTTTCTGCTTGAGGTTTCCAAAGGGCTAATGATCACACTATTGAAAGAGGTCAACATAGGCACCGCAATCCCAAAGTCACTGCTACTCATCCAGGAGCTCTGGAGAGCAGGCTTCCCAGTTTGCTCCACCCACCCACCAAGCAAAGTCAATCTTTTCTTTCTTTCTTCCTTCGTTCCTCTCTCCCTTCCTTTCTTCCTTCCTCCCTCCCTCCCTCCCTCACCTTCCTTCCTTCCTCCCTCC
>NC_022010.1:43465936-43487270 GCF_000317375.1 Microtus ochrogaster
TTCCTTCCTTCCTTCCTTCCTTCCTTCCTTCCTTCCTTCCTTCCTTCCTTCCTTCCTTCCTTCCTTCCAAATTCACAATAGTTTTCCTCACCTAAGGAGGAAACAGAATGCAGACAGGACTCTATGGGATCCTCTAGTACTTGCCCCGAATGCTGTCACTTCGCTCTCCACCTCTGTCCTCCAAACTGTGTCTGCCTGTCCATCTGTCCACCTCCTTGTCCCCAGCAGAACATGTGGGACTGGAAGCATACTCACTTGGGTCTTTGCTCTGGTCTGCCACCAGTTAATCCACTTGAACATTGTGTCTTGTTTTCAGATTTGCTTTCGCCTTCCACCAAGACGTTAACAATGAAATAGGATTTCCCTTGGTGCAAACTAGGCGCAACTACAGCAGGGCTGAGTTGGTTCTGGAAACTCGCTCCTCCCAGGCAGCTCCAAGATAGGGATCAGCCTTGCTGCATCCCAGCACTCACTGCCATGTGCTCAGAGCCCGACAGGACGGGAATCTTCTTGGGAGGCTGAACGACTCTGGGGCAGAATCACACCCCCACCAAGGCCACGGCGTGAGTCATCAGTCCTTGGTATTAAAGAGTCTGTGATAGGCACTGCTACTCACACGCCAGCCCAGAGCCAGTATGGGCTATAGCACCACCTTGCAACTTGCTCAGGGTTGCCGTGGGTTCACTGCCTACGGGGGGTGGGTGGAGCAGCAGCAGCAGGAGCAGCAGCAGCACAAGAAGCCCGCAGATCAACAAGCTGAACTATGAAGGGCACAGCAACGGTACCGTTTTAAATCTGATGGAACTGGGGAGACGGACTTGGGTTGGACTATCAGGTCACACTGTCATCGAGTGTCTTTGTGACTCTGAATAAGTCACTTGGTGACTTTTCAACGATGAAGGATGTTGGTTGGTGATCGAAGGCTTGATCATTTCTGGGGTGTTTCTAAATTTCCTTCCTTTCCTACTTCTTTTTGTTTCTGGTTTTCCAGGAGGAGGTTTTTCCACAAAGTCCTGGCTGTCCTGGGACTAGCTCTGTAGACCAAGCTGGCCTCAAACTCAGAAATCCACCTGCCTCTGCCTCCTGAGTGCTAGGATTTAAGAACCTGGGCCACCACCTCCAGGCTCTCTTCTCTAAATTTCTGATACCAAATTTCAGGCTCACCTTCAATGAGCCAAGGCCTTGGGTAATGCCTGCAGCCTTCACTTACAGCTCTAATCATTGGTATATAACTTGGCCAAACCCTCCCCAGTCCTTCAGTGAGGACACCCATGCCATGCCAACACTTAGAACAAAGATATTTTGTGCAGCCAAGGTTCTGACCCTGGCAGAGGGTCCCCAAGATTCCAGTTAACTGCCATGGCTCAACAAAGTCCTCACTAGCCCCTGCCTTTCATGACACTTACTTGCTTTTTCAGATGATTGGCAGTTCTGATGACTGGTTTCCCGAGGGGGAAATATTAACTGATGGAATGTTACTGAGACTTATTAATTACTATAATGTGGGGAGGAAAGGTTTTACTCTTTGTCCCCAGGCAGTGAAGTGCATTTCCTGTCATCTGGTGGACATTGCAGGGACCTGAACCATTCATCTGCTAAGTTGATGCTGTGACAAACATCACTGAGAAGTGGGGACTGCATTTTCAGGAGGTGACAGAGCACCCACAGATGGGGCTACAGGTGTCCTGACAGTCCTGGACTCCTCTGCCATCTCCTCTCCCCCAGCTACCCGAGCACCGTGGAAAAGAACAAAGGGAAAACTAGGCTAGGAAAAAATAATGAGTTTCAAGTCTAGCCTCGGACTTTAAGATGAGACATTAAATAACATAAAATAAATAAATAAATAAAAAACCTAAACCACATTTGGGGCTTGAAATTGTAAAATGGAAGTGGTATTTTCTTATAAGAAAGGACTAAGATAACGAGGAAAATCAGAATCCTTTTGATTGAGATTTATGCTGTGATTGCAGTCTAACACACTGAGGCCTGGGGTGTGAGCGCCTGAGAATCAAGACTACATTGCTTTTATGGTTCAAGTTCCAATACATCCACCCCCAGCCCTGGTAGGTAGATTTACAACTGCATACTCTTCTGAAGTGTTTTGTGATGGAATGGGAGGCAGCATCCCCCTCTCTATCTGGGGATAGTTTATGAAATCTCCAAGCCCATTGACTCCAAAGACTTCAAAAGAAGTCTTCAAAAGAAGAGCTATAGCCTATTTCTCCCAGGCTTGCCTGGGACCTCAGAAGTCCTCATGGCCTGGTGGACAGCTGGTGGTGCACACAGTTGACCAAGACATCTGTCATGATCACATGTCTCAATCCCAACTTGGGTGGTCCTTTTTGGCTCTTTTTTTTTTTTTTTTCGAGATAGGGTTTCTCTGTGGCTTTGGAGCCTGTCCTGGAACTAGCTCTTGTAGACCAGGCTGGTCTCGAACTCACAGAGATCCGCCTGCCTCTGCCTCCCGAGTGCTGGGATTAAAGGCGTGCGCCACCATGCCTGGCACCTTTTTGGCTCTTAAGAATTTCTCAAGTAAAACACATCACGTGAGCTTAGTCTCTGTCTCCGTACTGGTGGGCATTTGGCTATCTCTTCAGAGACAAAACTCAGTAGCCTGTGGCCTCTTCAAACTTCAGGTAGCATGTTGTTTATTTTCCTGTCTTGGGTAGCTGAAGTGGAGACCTTCCTTGGGCCCTGGGGTCCCCGAGTCCCACACACATTTTAGAAATGATCTCATCTGGACCTTCAGAACTCTGGGAAAGACATTCACAGTTCTCTCTGATAGAGTTGTGACATAATGTGACCATTGTAGATCATGAGCAAGTCAGTATGGAGTCCAGACCTGATCTTATGACCCATCCCCTTGCTGCCAACCACATGCTCCCTGTAGTAGATGCTAAGGATCCCTGCCTAGGTCTCCTTTTCTGCCCATGCAGCCACAGCTCTTGTGCTTACTGGCCACTCAAAGCTCCCATCTGACATGAAAGACCAAGGCCACAGCTGGCGGTAGCCTCAGGCAGTGCACAGCAGGGTATAGCCTCAGGCAGTGCACAGCTGGCTATAGCCTCAGGCAGTACACAGCTGGCTATAGCCTCAGGCAGTACACAGCTGGCTATAGCCTCACGCAGTGCACAGCTGGTGATAGCTTCAGACAGTATACAGTTGACCTCGCCTCAGGCAGCACACAACTGGTAGTTGCCTCAGATAGTGCACAGTTGGCGATTCCTGCCTGAAGCTTCAGGAGGGATCAGACTGAGTTTAATACCATGGGAACTACAGGTGTATCTGCCTTGTATGCCCTCAACAGATCACCTGTATGGGAATCTCAGTTAAGGGTCCACATGTGAGGGATTGGATTTAGGGTGTATTCTTTGAGGGGCTCTATCTCTGTCTGTACTCTATAAGACTATCTATTGTTTGTCCACTCATGAACTATTTAATTGAAGAGATTCCCCTTTTCTCTAAGTGATTCCTTCCTTTTCTATCCACAATAAGTTTTCCATCTAATGAAAATAAACGAGGTGTTTATTTCTCTGATGCTCTCATCAGGACATGGAGATGCTATTCTTTCTTCCCAATCATTAAATCAAAACTGGTCATAACCCACCACATTGAACTGATAATTCAGAGTTAACACCAGGCGTTAACACCAGCTCCTCAAACCTCCATTCTTCCCCACGTATCTCCCCATTCCGTGTCACACCAGCATCTCTGATCTACCCTGTATCTTGGCTCACACCAGCTCACTACTTAGGTTCTGCATTCAAATCCCACACCAATTGTAAGATGTTTTGGAAGTGTCCGTTTCCTTATTATTTTTTATAGGAAACTGCGCCCACAGTTCAATTTCATTTCAACGTCTCTCTCTTCAGCTAGTGTGGATATGTCCAGAGGTTAACAGTGCTTTTTGCATAGAGGGTATCTCCCCTAGGATGGATCTGTGTTGCTTAATTCAATCAAATTTTATTGGCTACATCCACCATGCCTGCCCTGAATGCATGCACCAGGCTCATCATAGTGCAGATGTCTGTATTCTACCATCAGCATCTGGCAGGCATCCATGGCCTGAAAGAAGACTCTCCTCACTGATGCCTCATCACTGCCTTCCTTGAGTTCTGTGGATCCAGATACTTGCTGTGTGGTAGCACAGAACTCAAGCCCCAGAACTCAAGGTCTCAAGGGGAGGGGCCTGAGGGGAGGCTGTCCTGCTCTGAGCAGCACTAGCAAACCCCCAGACAGACACTGTGGGATGAAGTAAGCACTTTCATTTGCCTTGAAGAAATAGCACCTTTGTGCAATGTAGGCCTGTGGAAAACCTAATTATGTAGATCCATTTGAGGATCAAACAAAAGCAAGTTTGGGAGAGTGATTAGTGGGATTTATCTCCGGAGGCGCTCAGCTCAGCCTTGCAAGGGTTTAATGCAGAATTATGAATAATGAACTAGGTTCTCACTAAGGGGGAGGCTCACAGCTTAAGCCAATAGTCCCGCTCCTCTGCCACAGGGAAAGGAGGGTGAGAAAGGATGCTGCATACTGGCCTTTCTTGCTAAAAAGCAAGAACATGGAGGAAGGAACAGAAGGTTGTTCTGGGAGATGTAGCTAACACAGTGAACGGAGTTCTTTATATTCAGAACATGCTGGAACATGGGGTGGGTCTAGACCAGAGAATTGAGTGGACACAAAGCTGTTCTGTACTCAGATTTCTAAGTCACCTGCCTAACTAAGTCTGTCCATGAAAAAGCCATGGATATTACATGTGTAACACTGGGTAGTAGAATAGACACCATGAGCATCTTAGGGGAAGTTCTGAATGCAGCAATGCTAGGACATGTATTCATGGTCAGAGCCCATGTTCAAGTTGCCAACCCTTCTAAATACCCTGTTTTATATAGAATTGATACACTGAAGAAGTCCAATGGGAGGTAGCCCAGGAAATGGAATAATCTGGGAACATATTAATATAATCACAGCTGGAGAAACCAAAGACTTCTAATATAACCTTCAAAGACTAGGAAAATGATATGACTCATGTCTCTAAATACCCACAGCCCAAGGGCCTACCATTGTTCAAAAGTAGTCAACTTTGTATTATTCAATGTCAGGCAGAAGTAGAGCATAATCCACTAATAATAAACCAACCCACGAGTCAAGGCTAGCAACACACGTCTATGCCTGAAGAGTCCCGAGGCTAACATGCAGAGGGGAGGGGAAATGCCTCTCTTTACAGACAGGTCAACTAAAGAAGCCACCTCATCTTAGGACCAACACAGATAAGAAGCTGCTGACGGCTGGTGATAACCAGAGATTCGAATCTACTCAAGAACTCATGAAATCCCTCCCAGTCTGCTGAAGCATCACATTCGTACCACAATACTACAAGTTAGCTTGTACCAAATGTCAGCCAGCCGACCAGGTAGACATATGCCACTTGTTCTTCCTAACGACTCTGTGAGATGGTATCGTTTCTCTATTTAATAGATGGGGAAATTGATATGATAACCTGGGCAAGGTGACAGAGTGGCATTGGAGCTGGGGTTTATCCAGCATGTTGAAACGCTTTCCATCATACTATGGGTGTGTAAGCACAATGGGTGACTGGGGGCATGCATCAGCCCTAAGTGGGCTCCCCAGAGCCCTTCAGCCAACCAACAGCGCAATGCAAGTCATTCCTTTGCATCTGAGGAGGAAGATCTGGTATGCTGAAGGAAGCCCACTGCTGGAGTGACTGATTTCTGTGAGGTCCCTAACCTGACCTTCCCCTGCAGCCGTCATCAGTTACCTTTCTGAGTCAGGCCAGTCTTTTATCTGGTTAGCTGGAAAGCAGGCTTCTCTGGTCTCCTAGGAGAGGTGAAAGGACCATCATAGGTTGATGACACCTATGAGTTCGAGAAATTGCTGGACGGAGAAGCAAGTCACAGGAGTCCTCACTGCTGGGTTGGGAGTGTATCACCATCAACAGGCTATTACAATGTTTGTTTGAAAACAAGTGGTTTTTCTAGGCTTCATATATGGAGCAGAACTAATCACCTCCTCACCTTCTACCTGCCCAGAAAAGGTGGCTGGGGGCTGATGTTCCCAACAGGGTAAGTAGTCCAGCTTACTAAGTTTTCTGTTCAAACCTGTTACAATTCTTTAATGTCTTAAAAAATAGGATGTTTGTATACTTAGATGCTTTTGGAAAACAGTTTTAAGTGGCCTCTTAATCCTCAGTTCCCTGAGACCTAACAGTACGTATGTATATTCATTGATTTCACAAATAGTTCCCGAGCCTTGACATACGCTGCATGCCAGGAGTACAGCCGTGGAACAGACAGACACAGCCCATGTCCGCATCGGGGACCAATGGCCAGGCCATAGAGACAACAGCAAACAAGAAATTGCACAGATGGGAGTCACACTCAACAGACAGTGCACATCTCTTCACAGTCTCCAGCACATGGCTGGGCACACGGCAGGTGCTTGGACAGGAATATGTGTCTGGTCTGTGTGTGGCGTGTCTAGAAAGGACACCCTGCTGCTGAACTCAGCACCGAGAGTTCTGGCTTCTAGAGGGAGGGGAAAACGTGGCACTGGTCAGGCCTGAGTTCTGTTTCCTGCTTTAACACTGACCACTAAAATCTTCTTCGGGGAGTCACTTGGAGGACCCTCAATTTTACTTAGAGAGAAGTTTAAGTGTTAGCATCCCTTGTTCATACTAAAAGGCCTGCTGTCAAACGTGCAGCCGAGCCTCATTTACCTTGTCAGCAAGCAAAGAAATAGACAAGAGGCCCCAGCTCAGGGCTTTCTGTCTGTGTCAGGGTTAGCAGCTGTGAGGGGTGAGTCCCTCAACAACAAAGCTGGAAGTCTACGTCTGAACATGGGCAATAGCACACTTGACTTACCAACCAGGGACTGCTTAAGAAAAAGAAGGCTTTTATTCACAGGAGAGTCTAGTTGTATGATTAGACAACAGACCGGAGGAGCAGGAAAACACAGAAATAGTTTCCTTCGTGTTTTCGTAAGTAGAAAAACTTCAAATGTTCCATTTGCTCGGCTAGTGAAAATGGCTTTAAAACATGACAGCAGCAGCCAGATGGAATTAACCTCTAATGTCCTTGAGTCTAATAAAGTGTGGTTAGGGTGACGTGGCGCCATTATCGCAGCAGGGTTAGGGCACAGTCCCCACACTTAGATCTTAGTGGCTTTTTTCTTTCCAAGAAAGAAAAAAAAAAACAACAGCAACTAATGAATGCAGAAAAGTACTCCTAACTTAGATAACTTAACTGAAGTATGGACATAGCCTATTGCTTGAGGCTTAAGGGCAGCCTGAAGGACCAGGCCAAGAAGTGTTTGGAAAAGTCTAACTTCATGGGGAACATTGCGAATATGCAGCAGTGAATTACCTCATGTTCTGGTCTGTGGGGAAGCACATGTGAGGGGCCCTGGGCCCTGCGCCCCTCCTCTCTTTGCTGCAGAGTTCAGCTACCGCTTCCTGCAGGCAGCTGGAGCAAATCCACGGGGAACGGTCTCTTTCCTGCATTCCCCTCAGTGTGGCTTGCTTGCTCCAAAGTGTGGGAGTGAAGTGATCAGGATTCCTTAGAGGACCACGTTACCCTTCATATGCCACTTTCTGTCCCTCTGTCCCTAATCTCTCAGGAACGGAGCCCCAGGTACGTGGCCAGGGAAGAGTGTCATCTACCCACTAGAGTCCTTTTGGGTCAAAGTCCCTTACAGAGTCATGTCCCTGTGGCTATTTCCCACACCACTAGTGTAATTTTGAAATATGCCCCCATGGAGCCATTTTAAATAGAAGCCAGCCACAGCTACTGGTGTCCTAGGACACTATTCCAACCTCAGCCTCTCTGAGGTCCTTTCTCCTGAGGCAGCACTTCAGCAGCCCAGTGCGGTGTTTCAGAGGGATCAGACACCTCGCCTCTCTTACTACTGTTCACCTTTTCACACGGCATGGCTCTCCTGATCCAGCCTTACACGTCCCTCTCGGTCGGCATGGTACAGCTGGGTCCTGCTGTTTGGCTCCGGAGTGGGAGGGATTTTGAGCACAATTCTCCAGGGCTGGCTAAACCAAGCACAAGTTTGGGTGTTGGGAAGGCAGGTTGGGACTCTGTCTTACCTTGTCACTGTCCACTGTGTTCTGAGAGGTCCTGGAGGCGATGGATATGGTGTCTGGTTGGCTGCTCCCATCCCCCTGGCTGTCACCATCCTCTACTCCATCCCTGCAGCAAGAAGAGAGAAAAGAAACAGGGGTGGGGGTGGGGGGAGCCACTGTGGGTTTCGAGCACACAAGGCTTTCCCAGCTGGGTCGGCAAAGCGGTGGCTGAGCAGCCCTAGCCGGATTGTCTAGCATTATCCCGTTAATGGGTGCAGCCTATGTGATTTCCAGGAAAGCTCATCCATCTAAGCACATGACGGCTGCAGGACTGAGCACAGCACGATGCAGGCCCTACGTCCCTTTTCAGCCCATACTGCAGATGGGGCATTAAAAATGACAGCTACAAAAATTGGGACTGAGTCTGATATAGGCAGTAGGAAGATATATCATACTTAGAACCTGGTTTCTAGCCAACTAACAAGCTTCCTTTTCAGTAGCCACAGAGGTCAAGGTTCTGCATGTTATAACTCAGATGGGGGTTGGCCTGCTGTTGGTATAAGGGGAAAAAAAAGAAAAACAGTGGATAAGGTACTCTTTTTTTTTTCTTTTTTCTAAGATGCTGTTTTGCTATACTTGTTCACACCAGCCTTGGGTACCCAGGTCTAAGCAAGCCTCCTGCCTCAGCCTCCCAAGCAATTGAGACTATAGGCTTGTGTCATGAAACTTAAAATGGATTTTTCACTTTTTAAATTTGTATCTTCTGCTGAAGAAAATGGGTTGGGTTATCTCCTCAAGGGAATATTATCTTTGGCAAAGTCCAGAGCGACATTTAGCTCCTGCACATGGAGCAGAAATTTATTGTCTTCTTTCTGATGGGTCTTACTGACTTCATACTGATTTGTGCTGCATTCTCATCAACACAGAAGGGAAAGGCTCTTTCTCCAAGGTGGGGACAGCTCTGTTCACAGCGGCATTAGAGGCAGCTGTGCTCCTTGGCACTATTATGGCACTTGACCCCTGACCTGGGCCTTAGCACTACAGTTTTGACAGCGAATTGCTCTGTCAGAGCTCTGCCTTAGGATTGTGTCCTGACTCTGTGCCGAACCCAGGGTCAAGCCATGGAGGAAACAGTTGCCCGGGAACTGCTGACTAGTCTGTTAGGGAGATGTAAGTTGAGGGTAAAGGACTAGCAGAGGAAACCACAGCTATTCCCATGGACACTTTCACAGAAGTCACCCATGCTCCATGATGCTTGCAGAGGGGTAAAAGCCTGCAGAGACGAGGGGATACTGGATGCGGGAGAATCCCACCGCATGGGCAGAGTGCCACTTACCATGACTCCATCTCACTGAGTCTGGACAATTATGATCTGGCATACCTGTGAGTGTATATGGACATACGTGTGCATGAGCGTGTCGATGCAAGTGCATATGTGTGCATAGGCCATCATTCTGGGAAAAAGCAGTTTCTCCCAGGCAAACATTACTAAGTTGACTGCTTCCTTACCACTTGTGGGCTTGGAAAATGCCAACTTATTTTAATAACATAAGCCACACACTCGTAGGAAGGCAGAATCTGCTGTGAAAAGAAATGATATAACGTATTTCTAAGGCCCAGATGAAGAACCTTCGGATCATCTGTTGTTTTGGATTGTCTGGGCCACCTCCCCTTCCCCCACTTGGAGGTGGTTGGGATCTGGCTGTACTTTTTGCTTCCTGCTGTTTTGGCCTATTATGGACCCTTCTGGTCCATTCCAGATGAAGCCAGTTCTGGGGGCTGAAAGGGCCGATCCAGGCAGGAGTGTGGGTGGCAACCCCCAAGCCAATATACTCCTCCATAAACCCTGCTGCTATATCTGGGAAGCCAAGCGAATGGAAGCACAGGCTGCCTGGTTTTCTCTGCAGTCTGTGAGGTTTCTCTCCATTCCTTGTAGGATAAGAGAAGAGGTAGGGGACAGAGAGAAGCTGGGGACATTTCAAAGACATGCCCTTCATGTATTCTAGAAACTCTCCATCTCTATCTCAGATTTCAGAGTAACCCTCATCAGCTGCAACTAAGTTTCCTTCTCACACAGCCCTGGAAAATCCATTCCTTATAACAGTTTCCTCTCTGTATTCCTTGTTGAAGCTGGACCTCCCTGAAGCAGGGTCTATCTCCAGTGCTAAAATAAGCCTCGAGTCTAGACATGAGCACATACAATGAAGACGGGTCTTTTTCAATAGAGTCTTAATTGGTCCCCGCAGCACTGGGGAAGCGATCTGATGCTGGCCATGACTTTGAGTATGTCTCTGTTTCATTCACACTCTTCTTTGGGTCACCATGTCTCTCAGCGCTAGCATTCCAGGGCCACAACTCTGTAATGGTTCACCATCTTGCTTATCCTGGGTGATACCAAAAGGTCAGCTAGGCCCTCTGATTTGTGCCATTTGTGAACTGGGGAGGAGTGGAAACCATGCCACCATGGGTGACCACACCTCGCAGGATCGCACTGTGCTGTATATTTATTTCTTTTTTTTAAATTTATTTATTTATTATGTGTACAGCATTCCTTCCATGTGTGCCCGCATGCCAGAAGGGGGCGCCAGATCTCATTACAGATGGCTGTGAGCCACTATGTGGTTGCTGGGAATAGAACTCAGGACCTCTGGAAGAGCAGGCAATGTTCTTAACCACTGAGCCATCTCTCCAGTCCCTGTATATTTTTTTTCTTTAAGACATATGTGAAATTGTTGTATGTTTTTCTCTAAACACCCTTAGAGTCACTGGAAGTGATCATCCCGCATGGTAACTTGAGAAAGAGACACCTAAGAAGCCATCTACGGCTAAGAAGAACTTAGGGTTCAGAAGGGTCCAGACATATTCAAGAAATAGGTCCTCTGCTGCCTGAAGTTACTGACCATTGAGGGTGAAGGACAAAACCTCCTCAGGAGCTGCGGCTATATCCTCTGTCATGCAGCCTACCCCAGGGCTGCACTAGACTCCTCTGCCATGCCACTGGCGTGGAGGCCTACCCACTCAAGGAACTGTCCTTCCTGAGCCTTCCCCACCTCCACAGAGGGCCACAACTGTCCGCTCTTTGGCAGCATTTACTCTCTCCGGAGGCTACTGCGCTTATGTAACCATTCCATGAACAAGATGTTGTTTTTGGAAGGTCCTTGGGGGAAGTAACCCAACCTATACTTCCTCTTGCATTCTGGTAGCAAACAGTGCCCAGAGAACCCCAGCTGCGTTAACGGGCAGTGACTGGTGAGAAGTTTAAAGATGAAAAAAATTCACCACAGGCAGAGCTCGTGGGTCTTCCTAGATGGATGAGAGCACGGTTCCCTCTAGGAACAAAGGGTCACCCTGATCCCCTTCCCTGGGGCACACGGGGCAGCAGAGCCTGGGGAGAGGTGCTGGTTACCTCTTACTATTGTTCCTCAGTTTGGCTGGTGTTTTGGGGAGCTGGATTGGCTCCTTCAAAGCTCCTTTAAGATGGATGATCCTTTCCTGAATCACTTCTCGAATGTTCTTGATCCACTCCTGCTTGGTTTCGATGTTGGAAGCCTAGAGCGCCACAGGAAGAAGCATTGAGAAACCCATCTCTTGTTGCTCATAAAATCCACGCTCAACTCCCCCTGACAGGTGCAGCTGTTATCCCCAAAATGCCAAATCTTTGGGGGGAATTCATTTTGCCCTTTATCCTTTGACTCTTTAATCTCAGAGACGTCCAACTTCAAGACTCAAATGTAGACCTTATGGGGGACTTGTAAAAATATTTTACAATTCCTTAGGCACTGACCAATTTGCTATTGGCCCTGGATGGGCCTGGGTTACCACTTGAATTGAGGACTCTAGGAGGCTCTGGAGGCACTTGAGATTGTGGTATCTGAAAGCAGTGGCTATATACCAGCAGGGTAATGGGTATATGCCAGGATGTTTAACAGCTGTCTCACCCATACAGCCTGCACAGGCTGACAGTCAGTGTCGGGGTTCGAGGCTGTTAAATGTGCTTATCAGAAGCACCGCTCTTATGCCAATAATATTCTACAGTCTTCCTGGATCCTTTTTCAGATAATTCTTCATAGCAGGTAGCAACTATCCTGCAAATTAAGGGTGGACAACTTGTGAAGCTTTTGCCTGAGCTGGACCACGTGTTCCTTGGTAATGGACACTTCCTTAACCTACAAGTGATCAGTGGGAGCTCTATTTGCAGTATCCCTACCTAGTCAAGCTAGTGGTACCACCAACAGTGATTCCACACCAAGCTGAACCTGGGGAGCTGAACTGACCCCTAGGCCTCTAGACTGCTGGGACTTAGTGGAGCTTCTGGAACACACATTTCCAGGGAATAGGGACCATATATTACACACGGCTCTTTTTTATGGCACTAAACAGACAGCCTTGTATGTGGAGGACATTTAGGGTGATCTGCTGAGCAAACAGAGCACCTGAACTGAAGATTCTTTGCTAAAAGGCTGGTGGCTTGTGCCACTGGAAAGGGACATATGGACAGAACCCAGCTGACTGGGCCTTGTTAGGGAGGCTAATGGGTCATTCTCCATCCTCTATGAACTTGAGGAGAATATCTGGCTCTGACATTCTGGGTCCACCTGCATCTCAGTACCTGCATGATGCTGTCATTCCCAAGAGAGACCCAGTGGCTCAGTGGTCTCTACACCCTGCTTTTTGGGGTCTTATGCGGCTTTCTCTACCCTCCCCCACTACCCCAACTCCGGTTTTGGGCTGGAAGAGAGCGGTACTTACTTTGAGCACTGTTTTATTGTCTGAGGATGGGGTGCGCCCAGACCACAAGGCGAATTTGCAGGGGTCGCCTTCTACATGCTCGGTCACACCCAGCTCTGAGGTCTGTAGACAGGAAATGCCTGTGAGAGGCGGGGAAGGGGAGGGCAGTGGGGGAAACTTAGGGCTGGGATAGGAAGGGGAAGGCAACAAAGAGGAGAGGGCTGAGGGAGGGGCTTCTGTCAATCAAGCTTTAACAGACTAGATATTTTGTTCATATACCCAGGATGAGAGGACCAGCAGGCATTTGTCTGATTATCAGGTCAGGGAGGGATGAGGAGGGAGGTGCTCAAAGCAAACAGAAAGACCTGGGAACTCTAAGGTACACAGTGGAGGATGTAGGGGGGAGTAGGAGGCATGAGCCTTGGTCCAGGAGAGCTTTGGAGTAGAAAGAGGTGAGCTGTATATGTCCATATCCCTTCCTGCCATGGGTTCTACGGAAGCAGGGACTCTTGTCTTGCCCCACCTGCCCCACCTACCAGTAGCTTGTTCTTGTAAACATATTTCGTGTGTCCTGAAGAGTCTTTGATCTCCTTGCTAAACACCAAGGAGATCTCAAAGAGGAACAGGTGCCGCTCCCGCCCCTTCCGGATCAGCGACTTTGGGTCCCACACTTGAAAGGCATCCTGAAGAATCAACTCCCCCTGTACATCCAAGTTCTCATCGAACCCTGAAAAACACCCATGTCCACTGTGGAGTTTCTCCAGCACTACACTCAGGGGAAGCTGTGTTCTAGTCCCCCTTGGAGAAAGGTTTCCTTCCTACTGGCCTCCATGGAGATCTAATGTAGTATTTCTGCCCTTAGGAACCTAGCTAGACATCCATCTCCCATGACCCATCTGTCCCATGTCTCCTACATACATAGGCAATATGAGTAGGGTTTTCTGAAAGATCCCATGTAATTCTTCCCTCCCCATGTAAGAGGGGCTGTGTGTCTCCCAAACAGGCAGTCCCCAGTCTCGGAGCATCTTCTTCCTCCACAGCTCCCATGGCTCCTACCTCTGAGTGGGGCTGAGGTTGAACACTGTCTAGAGGAGTACCCTTGACTCTGCTTTATTCGTTATTGCCCCATTTCTCATATTCCATCCTTAGCATTCTTTTCTTGCTCCTAAGCAGTGTGGTGCATAAGCTTTCAACACTTTCTATTTATACTTCGAATCTTCCAGAAGGTTCCCAAATTTTAGTGCACACAAGAACCACCTGGAAAGCATGTGAAAACATCGATTCTGAACACCCCTCTCCTAAGAGCTTCTGGTTCAGTAGGTATTAGAAGAGTCCATCAAAGTGAACTTTCAACCAGCTCTATTACACAGGGCCACAGACCATACTGTGTCTCTGGGTGAGGGAAGGTCTGGACGAATGGGGCACTTTTACAAAGAAGGACACCCAGTACTGGGGAGCCCATTGTACACAGGAATGAAGCGGGTGGGGAAACTGTGGCAACAGGAGCACCTTCAGGTGATTAGTGCTTAGTCTAGAGCGGACAGAACTGGCTCTACTGCTCCAAGACCTAGGGGTTCTTGTGCTACGGGTAGTGCAGGAAGTAAGGCCACCCCGAGTCTCTTAGATGAGGGTAGTGGGAGTGGTGGTATTGTGGGTCAAAGCCAGGAGAGAAAGAGCACCCACCCACTTACTTCCTTAGCGTCTGCTTGTCAGACTGGAAAGTTAAGACTTTACCCAGCTACCAAATCTATTTATCGCCAGGCTGGCTTCGCTGTGCTACAAATCAGGACCATGTCCCAGGAGCCTTACGTCATTCTGCACTTGGTCTGGATTCTCAGAACACAGTTCGAACCGACTAAAATTCTGTCGGGGTCGCCCAGCTGGGCTTGCTTTCCTAAGCTCCCAAGAAGGACAAAGGGCTAGTTGCTAGTGTTAAGTGGATAAATATAGTCCATAAGACAATGGTCACCATGGTAAATTTAAGTTATGCAATCTTTTATATTTTAAAGAAGCTGGGCATAATGGTGCATACCTACTGTTTTAAGTACTCGGTTGGCTTATCAAGGATCACTATTTCAAAGCACAGCCTGGACAGTTTAGAGAGACCATATCAGAGAAAAAAGAGCTGTAGCTAAGTAGTAGAGTATTTTTGTTCATTATGGACAAGACTTGGGTTCAATTTTTTTTGAAAAAAGGTGTGTGTGTGTGAGGTAGATCTCACACTACAGCCACTGGTGTATACGGTGTAATCAGTACTTCCAGTTTTCCTGCCTCTGAAGGCAATGCAAATGACCTGCATATGAACAGGTCTGTGGGGCTCTGGCCTGATGCTAGTGAAGATCATAGCCTGCACTATGATCTCATGGCACCTGGAGAGAGGTGTTAGCCATGCTGGTTTGTGGTGCTCCTCACGCCGGTAGCCAAGGACCCACTGAACAACTGGTTTTTACCCTTTTCCAGGCTTGTTCCTTGCCTGACTTAATGCTACTTCCCCTTCTAACACACATTCTCTGGTCTTAGGATGGAGGTGGCATCCCAGAGGACTGGGAGATCAGCTACCTTCCAGCATGCTGACATGCATGGCATCATTGGCTTTCTTGGGGACACTGAGCATCACCTCCAGGCCATCCTTGAGCTCCCCTTTCCCTTCTTCACAGCAAGTTAAAAGTTCCTGGGGAAAAAAGTCCAGACACAATTAGGATCATCTGCCCAGCTTCACACCCCTCCCTTTCCTAAGCCATCAAGTAAATGATACACCAGCTTCCCTCTGTCTGTAACGCTTCCCTCAGAGAGAGCTATAAAGAAAGTGAGATGCGGATTATTGTCAAAAACGCAATGACCAGATGAGTTCTAGCCAGTCCAAAGGAAGCTAATCCAATCCAATGGCTAGAATTCTAAAACCACAGCACTCTGTCACTGTGCAGAATGTCACCGCCTTCCTGGAGAGGGAATTGCTCCTGCTGAAGAGAACAGTGAGGAAACAGAAGGTGTGCTGCACTGTCTTCGTGGATCACTGCAGGCCTATGGCTGACACCATGGGTCTCTGCATGTCTATACTGACACCGTGGGTCTCCACATGCCTATACTGACACCGTGGGTCTCCACATGCCTATACTGACACCGTGGGTCTCCGCGTGTCTATACTGACACCGTGGGTCTCCGCATGCCTATACTGACACCGTGGGTCTCTGCATGCCTATACTGACACCGTGGGTCTCTGCATGCCTATACTGACACCGTGGGTCTCCGCGTGTCTATACTGACGCCGTGGGTCTCCACATGCCTATACTGACACCATGGGTCTCTGCATGTCTATACCGACACCGTGGGTCTCTGCATGCCTATACTGACACCATGGGTCTCTGCATGCCTATACTGACACCATGGGTCTCTGCATGCCTATACTGACACCGTGGGTCTCTGCATGTCTATACTGACACCGTGGGTCTCTGCAGGCCTATACTGACATCACTTTTATTTACAGTCATTACACTACATGAGGACTGACATCCATCCTGCTAGGAGCAGCTTGAGGCTAGAGACATTACAGGTTTATAACAGCTCAGAGTTATAAAAGAGTTTTAGATCACAAGGATCAGGGATTCCTGACCTGGGCCAGTGACTAGCATTCTGGACTAGGATTGTGACAACCACATAGAGTGGGTGAAGAAGAATATAGCTCCAAGGAGGAGGAGCATGACCTGAAATACAGGTCAGAATACACACCTGGCATTCTGCTCGCCACCAGTCTTTCCATATTCTCTGACCCTGACCTCCAGGGACAGAGCCTGTTACTTCCGGGGCATCATGTCCTCTGACTTTTGTCCCTCCATGCAGTATCACTTATAAAATCACAACAAAAGGAACACAGTATTTGGTGGTAGAAGAAAAGACCATCTCAACCATCTTGCTAGCCGTAAGATCATTTAGAAGGTTTTTTGCCCCCAGAAAAGGCAGTTTTAGGAAATTGAGAGATCATGAGATCCCACCTTGTAAGTATGGTTATGATGCCTCCTGGGTAATAAATCAAAGGCACTTGCTAGCAGGAGAATTCTTTCCTGTGGAATCCTCCGAAGTAGGACGTATCTGCCCTGCTAGGACTTCCTGTAGTGAACAAACCTGGAGTCTGAGGCTTTCATGGCATAGCTCTCTGTAAAGTGACACAGAAGCTAGCTAAGCAGCTCTCTAAGTAAGAAACAAGCACACTTCTGTAGGGTGGGGCCATGAGGCACACCTCACCTGGAGAGCTTGCATGCGGATCTGGGCCAGAGCACATTGCCATGGAGCCTCACCGTGGTTCTGGACTTCTCCCTGATTCACTACCACCTTGGGGTTATCTGCCCCATTAAAATCATCACTAAAGCTCTCTTCTTGGGAAAATACCTGCTTAGTGAGAGTCTGAAACAAAAACCCAGTGTCTGGACTTTTCTGAGTTATCTTGGAGATATTTCCATATGTACAAAAGAGTTTGGGGGGGGGGTTCAGGTAGTGCACACATTGGGGGAAGTTGGAGCTCTTGGTGTCCCGTCCTTTCCAGTTGACATAATGTCATCACTATTCTGAAAGGCACTTCTACCACCCCAAAGTCCTCTGACATCCTCACTGTAACCCTCCCAACCTTGTTCTCAAACGTCAACAAAAGAATGCCAGGAGAAGAGATGAGAACGCTTCTGTTTGCAACAGAAAACACCAATTAGTTTAATCCCCCTAAGCAATTTAGCAAGCCAATCGTTCTACCAGCAGAGCCAATAAATTCTCCCTGGCCTGTGCAACAGTTCCTGATAAGGGGAAGCCTGCATATTTAATTTAGGCTCCGAAAAGGACAGATACAACAGATTTACAAGCAGACGATCAAACACGCCAAATGACGCAGTTTCACTTTTTGTGCAACGCCTAAGTGACAAGCCCCAGGGGATACTGATAATTAAATATCAATTTATTTGGAATTAAACTGACTTCAAAGGGAAAATAAATGCCTTGTTATTTATAGAAAAGCTCCACAAACCATTTCTACTCATCAGGTACTCTGCCACAGGCACATTTTTAAAGAGGCCAAAATTACCTCTTTTACAGTTATTTTACAACTTCCCTGCAATAAAACCACTGCTACTTTGTTTGTTTGACAAACACTTCTCTCTCCCAAACACATAGGAAGTCCAGAGTGTAGCTTTCCAGCTGCTGAAGGGTAATTCCAACCTCCCTTCCCCTTAGCACCTCTGCGACAGAACCCATCTGAGGGAGCTGCAGCATTACAGGGCTGGATTGGAGACGAGAATGGCTGTGTTTCCCTTAGAACAACATCTTAATCGATTCCAGATGGGCAGTGTGGCCGGGAGCTTCGGTGTTCATTAATGTCCTTTCAAAAACTCACAACCCTACAATTCCTGCAAAGGCTTTATTTTTTAACTCAAAGGCCACAAAAAAAATCAATTTTTAAAATGAAATTAAAGATGATTTTATTTTATGTGCATGAGTGTTTTGCTTCTGTGCATGTCTGTGCACTACGTGCATGCCTGGTGCCCGTAGAGGCGAGCAGGCGGCATCAGATCGTCTGGAGCTGCAGTTGAGTCCTATGCTTCCAGAGGATTTAGGTCCTCTGGAAGCACAGCTGGAGCTTTTAACACAAAAAGCTTAAACACAAAAACTCAGGTTTTAAAAAGGCCATCCGCACAGAAGCTAACTTAGAGGGTCAGGCGTTTAGCGGGACAAAGAAAGAGAAGGCTGCTGTTCGTAGAGTTTCAGGCTACAGAGTCCACAACCTGAGATTCAAAGATTCCATAGCTCCCGTGGCCTAAATATCAGAATCACACTCAGTTCTAGAAAAGAGACTTATTGCCCCAAGATCTTATGGAAATGTCTCATCTTTACGTGAAAAGTTTAAAAGAGAAGTAAAAGCCATTCTGCCAGGCTGGGTTGCCTGATGGTCTGTTCTCTCTTCTGAAAGATGAGGAAGGAGGGTGGAGGGAGGGCTGATCGCATGACTCCGCCCTTACACAGAAAATAGAACAAAGAAGTGGCACATTCCCCCAAGGCACCGCCTCCTATGCAGGACCATGAGTGCTGTGCTCCCGTCCTAGAGACCTGGGTAGCAGGGCTGCGATGGAGAATGTGTGATGAGAGCCTTGGGCTTGAAAGTCAGACTGGTTTTCAGATCTGGGAAGCGAGACTATGCAAGATTCTGCAGGTGTCTCTAAACATAAACGAAACTGAACACTTTCTCTGAAGTTACACTACTTTTACAAGTCCCCTAACTGTCCTTGTGCCCCTTTCATTAGACAATCAAAAATATATTCAAAAGGTAGAAAACCTCCACTCTTACACATCAAGAACTAATAGAAACATAATGATATTGAATTGTCTATCTCCATTTTCCTGGCTTCCTATAGAAACGACATACTTTTAGAATATCGGCACATCTTTATAGAAGAACTTACTTAGTGTTTTACATAATCTGATTACTGAACTTTTAAAAACTAGACTTTGAAAGAAAATCCACTCTCTTGGTTGGTTCCAGAAGCATTCCTAACATATGGCTCTCTACAGTAGAAGATGTCGCTAAGTTTAATACACTCCTTTGGACTATTTTCCCAGACACAGCAGTCAATATGGAAGATACCAATGGATGTATAGACCACAGTTTCCCTAAGATTTCCACCTTGGTTCCAGCAGGTGGGATACCCACAGGAGGAAATCTGCTCAGGAAGGAACTGGTCAATAATACCGGAGGTGGTAATCACTGAGAGTTTGCAATGGTAGCTGGAGGTGAAAAACAGTTACAGCTTATTCCTGCCCCCTTTCTTTCATCTCTACCCCCAAACAAGAATAGGACACATAGTCACGAGCCAGCAATGGTGGCATGGACTCATCTCAGGCTCTGCCGTAGGTAGAAGAAAGGCTTCAGGTAAGGGTTTCCCACTGTTGGGGGGGTCTCATCAGGAATGAGGGTTGGATGGGGAGGGGAGGTACCTTCAGGAGCAGCTGGTACTTGGTGACCCTCTGGACAGGCTTAATAAGGTAGGAAGAGATGGAGTTGGCCAGGCCGTGCCGCTGCTGGATCTCCTGCAGGGTGAGAGTAGGTGTAATAAGACAGAGAACAGGTATATGTGTGCGCGCGCACGTGCTTATGTGTGTCTGTGTGCGTGAACATTCTAAACACAGGAAGACAGGGCAAGGAGAAAGAAGAAAAGGACAAAAGTCGACATTTATGAGTAGACGTTCTTTAGGAGAGCGTGAGCATGGAGCAAGAGCATGAAGAATCCCAAGAGACCAAAGTATACAGAGAGAGAGAAATGAGAACCGGCAACGAAAAGGGAGAAAGAAGCCTTTGGGAAAGAATCGGGTTCATGAAACAGAAGTAGAAACTGAACAGAACCGGAGAAGCGGGGGAAGATAAAAGTGGACAAGGAGCGAGCGGTGAGTAAGAGACTGAATTGGAGCAGAGGTGAGACAGTGTGCGCAAAGGAACTGAGTGGCAAGGCAGGGAGACAGATGTAGCACAGCGGCCGGGGAAAGCCACACGAAGGCAGAGTGAGACTCTGGGACTCATCTGCCTGTAAGCTTCCTAAAACTACACAAGGATACGGCTCTTCCCACCCGCCGCCTCTGCTGGGACTTAACACATCCCAGTTAGATCATTTACGTCTCTCACACATCGCTCACTATCGTCAACACCTCTCCCTGCTCAGTTCTCCCTAGCTGGAAAAGAGTCAGTCTTAGGAATGTCCCCTCCGTTGTGCAGGGTGACAAATCTTTCCATCTCCATCCACAGCTCGCACCCAAGCCAATACCATGGTTTCTAGCTGCCGTTGGTGTCTCTGGTCTCACCTCTTACTCCACCCTCTACCCTATTGCAATAGATCACCTCTCAAGTCTTACGTGTAGAGAGGACAGAGAAGGATATATATCAGTCCTTGTACTCAGAAGGCTTATCATCTAGCTGAGACTATGCCACACACAGGAACTAAAGAACTGCAGAGAACAGAGGGTCTGCCACAGCCAATGAAAACAGAGAGCACCGCAAAGGGCAGTTAGAGAGACAGTGCCCCAGGGCTAACACAATTGTCACTTTATTAGAAACAATATCCAGACAAGACAGATTTATAGATACAGAAAATGAGTTAGTGATGACCAGGGCTTTCATTTTTTTCGTAGGAAGTCTGTTAACAGCTAAAATGTGCATACCTTCTTTGTATGTGGCGGTATGTGTGTGTGTACATGTTCACTAGTGTGTACCTGTATATGTGTGCATGTGGAGAGCAGAGGCCAATATCAGGATCGTTGATGACTGTAACTGTAAGATGTAACTTAAAATTTTGTAGTCAATATATGGCAATCACTAGATTAAGAAATAAAAAAAATATTAAAAAGTTGGGGGAGCCGGGCGGTGGTGGGGCACGCCTTTAATCCCAGCACTCGGGAGGCAGAGACAGGCCGATCTCTGTGAGTTCGAGACCAGCCTGGTCTACAAGAGCTAGTTCCAGGACAGGCTCCAAAACCACAGAGAAACCCTGTCTCGAAAAA
>NC_022010.1:43487370-43506076 GCF_000317375.1 Microtus ochrogaster
AAAAAAAAAAAAAAAATTGGGGGGACTTTCAGTAGAAATAATTGTTGATAGCCATGTTTCTCCTAACTAACCGTAGATTCTAGAGTATCCCAAACTGAGGTGTGGAGCAAGACACTGAATTGCACAGAGTGGGCATTAGAAGCCATGTGAACATGCCGCGTCCTGTTTCCTGCAGGTAATATGTTCCATATGCACTTAACTCACTTAGGAGATGTTGGAATCATCTGTTTGTTTGCTGTAAGACACCAATGATATGATGTAACCAAGCAGACAGGCACAGGGTGCTTCCTAAGCTTCTCTGGCAAGAGCAACACTGCTGGAGAAAGCAGCGGACTTGTCTAGAGGTGGGTACACCTGGTTCCACACTGCCCTCTGGGGAATCTGCACTGTTGAAGAATGCTTACTGGGTAGTTTTTTGTTGCTGTGTTTTTGAGAGAGGGTTTCTTTGTGTAACCCTGGCTGTCCTGGAACTAGCTCCTTAGACCAGCCTGGCTTTGAACTCTGCCTACTGAGTGCTGGGATTAAAGGTGTGCACCACCACCACCACCACCACCACCACCACAGGATTTTCTAGGGTAATTCTAACACATGTGGGGCAGCCCCTCTAGATTCCAGCATGCTTCCCGCTGACAAGTTTTGCACCATCTTTGTAGGACTGACCTTATCAGAAAAGAGGAAAGAGTGGCACAATTCTTGGCATGTGCTGGACATTTCAGTTCAGAAGTTTGCAGATAAAAGTTACCAAAATCTTAAGTGTCATAGGTGCAGGCAAGTGGAATATTAAATGATTTTCTTTTAAAAGGTGAAGCTCATGACGAGGACAGATTAAGTTAGAATGAGCAATATCACTCCACCTCCTCCATTAGACACTGACTAGAAATAGGGACATAGGTAGGACTATTGGAAACATAACCCAGCACCAGGCATGGAGACGAGAACACACAGGAATTAGGAGGCACAGCGAGTCTCAAGGGTGCAGGTGGAGAGAGCATGTGTGTGCAGAGAGGTACATCTGCCGGTGAATTGCGTCAAACTCTATGACAGAGACACAAAGCACAGTGCATGCATAACGAGTAGGGCTGGTGTAGGATGCAGCATTTGAGCTTGTGAAGGACAGGAAGCATTCTGAAGTGATACATATGTCTGCATCCATATGTTTAAGTGTGGGAGACACACTCTTTAGGCAAAGGAAAATGCTAGACAAAGACAGACCCGAGGCATTCTGAGGGCACAGAAATTGTGTTATTAAAAAGCTAAGTGGAAGAAGGACACCATCCATTTACAACTTCAAGAAAAAAAGACCCTTGTGGATACCGCTGATGACAAATCAACAGAGACTTCTTATGGAAATGCACTGTTAATCAAAGAAAGGATAGTATAGAGGATCCAATATAATAGCCGATAAATCCTGGTACCAGCTTAGAGAAGTATTTCCCAGGATTTTACATGACCCCAGGAATTCCAATTTCAGACATCTTAGGCCATTTCCACATTAATTATCTATTTTAAAAACCATGTAAGCTTTCTCCTCCCCTAGTTCCTCTCACTCAGTCCCTTCACTAAGCAATAAGGTCTCCACAGAATCGGTCTACTATGCTGGTGTTGGCCTAGAATGACACTCAAGAGGTTTATTCTGTCAACTGAAGTACAAGACCCTGTTGCAACATTTCTTATTCTCCTGGGGTCTTAGCCTGCTGTCTTTCAAGCAATAGGAAATGCCACAGAAGCAATGAAGCAGTGGGGCACCAAGATGGGCTGACAGCTGTCACACATTGCTGAGCAGGTTTCTGTCAATGCCAACAGGACCAGCAGAGGCCATCAGTGCTGTGCACTCTTTCATTTCCCTCATCTGTAGCTTTCTGTCTCACACATCCCTTGTGTCCGGCAGTACCTTTTCGATCCTCACACTTTCTAGCCAATAGGTCAGTCTTTAGGGAAACCAACACTAAGGGGATTTGGATTTATCCCATTGACCTCCAAGACCGTTCTCATTTAACAGTCAAGGTTCTGAGAGAGCAGAGGATCCCAGCCTTCTCTCATCTTGATGTCTACAAACAGTTTTCAGCTCTAGCGGTCACCCCAATACCAGCCAGAGTCAGGCCAACTCATAGCATCTGAAGCAGAGGAGCCAGGGATATTTCAAAGATTGTTGGTAAATTCCAACGTCTATTCACAGTGCAAACGAAGGCATCGGAAGTGGTTCACAGACCCGGGTGGGTATTGGAGATACCAGTGGACCCCTTACAACCAAGAATACTGGGCTGTATCCAGAAGAGGTTCTGTGAACAGACCCAGAGTAGGGAATCTGTGCTTCAGAAAGATCCTAGGTGATGCTGATGTGCCTGGTTCAGTGGCTATGCCTGTGGACCGCTGAGTGAGAAAGAAAAACACCTCGGCAGCACTAGCTATATCATCACAGGCCTTGCTAGGTTTGGTGTTAAAAACAGAAAAAAAATGCCTTGTCAAAAATCGCAATTGAGATGGGATGGGGTAAAACAAAAGACAGTGTTTTGTTCTAGTTTCTCAAAATATTTTATCCATGAGATAAAGATTTAGTATGGCTGGTAAAGAAGAACAAGGAAGAAAGGATAAAGACTTATTGCAAAACAGAGGAGTGCCCCTTCCCTCCCTCCCTGCTCCTGGACTGTTGACAATGGAAAACCACAGCTTACATCAAAGAAGGTGCCTGCATGCTCCAGGATCAGCTGGTTGGAATCAGGCTTGTTTTTACAGTAGGTGACATACATCTGAAATTTGTCTGCCTAAAAAGAACAAAGACAACAAAAGATAAGCATCCATTGGGTCCTCCCGTCTTAGTCAGGGTTTCTATTGCTGTGATACAACACCATGGTCAAAAATAAGTTGGGGAAAAGGGTTTATTTCATCTTATGGCTTGTAGACCATCATCTATGGAAGTCAGGACAGGAACTCAAGGCGGGAACCTGGAGGCAGGAACTGAACCAGATGCCATGGAGACAAGCTGTTTACTGGCGTGGTCCTCATGGCTTGCTCAGCCTGCTTTCTTATAGCACCCAGGAGCACCAGCCCAGGGTGGAACTGCCCACAGTGAGGTTGGCCCTCCCATATTAATTATTAATCAAGAAAATGTTCCCAGGCTTGTCCACAGGCCAATCTGATAGGAGCATTTTTCCCAGTTGAGGTTCCCTCTTCCCAAATGACTCTGGCTTGTGCCAAATTGACATAATGCTAGCTAATAGACTTCCTTTTTTCAGAATTCCTAAAAGGCCCAGCATGGACTTTACAGGGTCTGAGTTCCTTATGAAAAGTGGCATGTGTTCTCCTGGCCCACTATTTCCCCTATTGGAATGAAGAAAAAGGCTGGTGCATAGAAGCTCAGTTTAATATCAGCCTGTGTTGGAAAGAAAGAAAAATGATAGCATAGTCTGAAGTTGTGAAGAACTTACTTATCGATTACCCTAACTTTAAATCACCAATAATTACGCTCTCTCTCTTGAAGAAGAACAAAGGTGATTGAGGCAAATACAACAGGGTGAAAAAATGAGCGAAACTCTCAGAGGGAGGTCCGCTTATATTCCAAATGCCTCCACTGGACGGAGTTTGGGAGCCTGTTCTCACCCCGACTTCTGGGAGTAAGGATGAGGGTGGAGGAAAAAGGACAACAGGGTCTGGACAACGATTCTCCAAGAGAGTGTTACCTCAAGTCCCAGACTTACGTTTGGGTGAAAAGTCACTTATTTCTTTCATGACCTCAGTTCTCCACTGAGAAAGGGAGACTTGCTAACTACTTTTTCGGTTGGTAATGTCTTTTTTTTTTTTTTGGTTTTTCGAGACAGGGTTTCTCTGTGGTTTTGGAGCCTGTCCTGGAACTAGCTCTTGTAGACCAGGCTGGTCTTGAACTCACAGAGATCCGCCTGCCTCTGCCTCCCAAGTGCTGGGATTAAAGGCGTGCGCCACCACCGCCCGGCTTTGGTAATGTCTTTTGAACACCTGGGACATCCTCTCCTGGAGGGCAGGGCATATGTGTACTCATGAGACCAGACTTCACTACGTGTCACGTATATCGCATCACTTGGTCCTCGGGCCACCCCAAGCACTGAGGTTCAGAGCCATCCTAATCTGACCCGCGAGCAGACTGTGGCATGGACTGCTTAACTGACTTGAAATCCCCATAGTTACAAGTGTCCAAGCCCAAAGCTACCAGGCTTCTTAGTTTTCATCAATGCCACTCAACGTATTATAAGCAGTTCTTTCTGCTCTTCATTCCTGGTCTGTACTCACACACAGACTGCAAAACATAAAAAAATGAGATAATTCTTGGCAGAAGGTGCATAGTTTACCCAACCACCAAAGGTTTTCTCAAACAGTTTTAGGGGCTTTACACCACTTAGGAGTTAGTCATAATTACTAAGAGACAATAAACTGTACTTATTGATTTCAAAGAGAACCACAAGATTGACAAAATCAACACAAAATGATTCCTTTTCAATAATATCCCTTGTTCAATCTTGTTTTTCTTTATATTGGCTGTGCAAGAGATCATAAATTATTTTTATCAGCATCTTTATGAGATATGTACCAACTTACGCACTGGCACAAAGTAAGTTTGTAGCCTGGGACTTTGTGAAAACCAAAGTCTGCTTAGAGGCAAACACTGAGAGTTCATGCAGTGAAGGCCTGTCTGGGGGTTGGGCCCTGAGCTGTAGGGCAGCCTGGGCTATTCGTTATGTGTCAGTGGGCCTACTGCCTCTTACCTAAGATATACCCAGGTTTGAAATCTAAAACAAATCCACAGTCTTGTCCACTTCTAAGCATTGGTTCTTTAGAGAGTGAAGGAATTCCGAAAAGCCATTTTGGGTACAGATTAGCACTCAGGAATAATTGCAGAGCAGAATTCCTGGAGGATGTGTAGTTGAATTTGGTGTCATAAGTGGACTCCCAGATGTCTCTGATTCATATCCTTGAGTCTAAGCTCAGGATGCTGGGCAATGGGGATGCTACTAAAGTTTATTTTTCCAGTTTAGATAATTAGAGCCTGGTATATCGAGCCAATAACTTTGCCCATGGCAACTACACGCTCATCCTTTAAGTCAAAATTGGGATGGAGAGTGCAGGAATCTGTTCTCTACTAAGGAAAACAGTGTAAACAATAACTGGACAGATGGTACCTGCAAATTATAACTTCTAAATCTACATCCTGGAAAAAGTAACTGGTGGACTGGGTTGCTACATGGGTAGTAGGTTTCTCTTTTCTCCTGACCTCATCATTTAGAAAGTTCTTAGAGAGTCAGAGGTGGATCTTAGGCTTGATTGACATCATAGACACCCCAGGGATGGCTCTGCTCTCCAGAAATGTACTACCTTTCATAGACCTACTCAAGTCGCCTCTGCAGAACCCGGTCCCAAGAGAGACAGGGGACAATGACAATCCTGAGGCCAGGCATGGAGCAGTGGCTCCAGGTGTACCCCTGGAAGCATGGACAGTAAGGGAGGAATTTAGATTGGTTACCCAGGTGACAAAGCAGTGTCCCACATCCTCAGGCAGCTGCTCGTACTTCTCCAGCTCTTTGAGGAAGATGCTGCGAAGGGAGAGAAAGGCTGCATCAGATACCTCAGTATAAAGAACCTCACGCAGAGGATTGTACTGGGGCCAATACAACAACCATGACTCAGCTACACATGGACTGTGTGCTTCGTAAGCAAGGTGAGGAGCCAGCTCTTACGCCGGAACTTGTTCAATTAAAATTATGGTAAACCACTAACTAGTGCTACTTAAAACGGTTCCCCCTTAGAGGTTCATGAATTTGACATGAAAATAGGTAGCCTTTCATTTGATCAGCAATTCCAAGTTTATTGTGTTAATTCAACTACTCTGAGCACACTGTAAATATTTTTTTAAAAAAGAAATATTAAAAGGAAAACTCAGAATGAATTCAAAGATGAGATGGAAAAAAATTTAATCCTTTACGGGCCTCTTTATAATTTTTAGCTTTCCTCTTCCACTGAGAGGAAGTATTGTCATATGGACATCTTTAGGGAAGACTCTAATGATAGGGAGGGGAATCACAGTATATTTTAAAGAGGAATGGAATTACTGGCTTATCTGACTTTGCAGGTGTCTAAGTCATGGATTTTTTCTATGCTAATAAATTATAAAGAAATGATTTCTCTGACTTTGAGTTAATGTATGAAAAAATAGTCTTAGATTTAGAGGATATAAGTTCTAACAAGCAAGCATTATCAGAATGAAGTTTGCTTTTTAAAATGTACTCAAGATCTTAAAAAAAATAATTATGAGGCCTTAGGGAAGCTTACTTGTGGGAGTGGGAAATGAGGTAGTCTTTACAAAGAGCAATCTGATAGAATCAAATTGGATAGATCATCAAGGTCAAGATGTACTCATCTTTTCTGGAGACTTGGAATTTCTCCTTATAATTTATCTATACATATAAGATATACTCTAGAGCACTAATAACTATACCATTTATAGTGGAAATATGGTCAGTAGAGGACAAAGTACTGGGGCTATGGCATATCCACAGAACTGAATACTTTGTAGCCATATCTTCCCACCCCATCCCCCACAAAAGACAGCACTTACTCTATCTCTTCATATGGAAGATCTCTTAACAATCAAGTGGAAATAGTGAGGGGTGGGACAAATGTATAGGAGATCATGCTGTGCAAGCAGGAAATATGTATTCTATTTCTAACCTAGAGAACTAACAAAACCATTACCATAGAGAACCAGTGAAGAAACGGTGGAAACTGAGACTTCTCAATGTTAACTTTTCTGTTTAATTTTAATTTAAAAATTTAACGGATGCATACCTTAAAAACTAAATGAAAATATCTTGCATTAGCCCATTACTTACCTCCACCATCAGGAAATAAAGTTCATTTTGATCTGATTTATTCTGTGTGGTTACCATTATCTATATACCTTGGCAGTTTCTTATAATTGATTATTAAGTAGTTACAAATGTTATGCATGTTGTTTATGGTTTCAATGATATAGGGAGATGTTTTGGTGGTAAAAATAAGTATGTGTATAAATAAAATATATCTGGAGAGCAAGAATGTTAATGATTAGTAGGACTGTAGGTGCCTTTTTTCCTCCATCAGTCTGTAATTTAAATTTTTGTTTACAATACATGGCAATGACTAGATTAATAAAATAAGACAGGCATTTAAAAACTTGGGAAGCTACCACAAGGACTCATTTAGGTAATAATCTTTCTCCTAGCAAGTCTGAATTTTAGAGTTGCTTAAACTGACTCGTGAATCAAGAACAGTTACGAGTATAGTTCGGGCTTTAGAAATGTAAACACACAGTCTCAAAATCAGTACAATGCCTGTCGTGTCTGCTCTCGCCTTCAGCAGACGGCAGGTATACACTTCATATACATTCTAAAACAGAAATCGGAAAAAGTGCTAAGGACTGCTAGAACTAAGGATCAAAATTAGCTCAAAGCACAAAGGGAAAGACACGTTTTAGTTGCATCAAGGCAATTAGGCCTATCCTTGTGGATGTAGGTAAGGAGGTGTGTGTGTGTGTGTGTGTGTGTGTGTGTTTCATATGCACAGTTCTTTTAGTCTCTTGAACTGAGTTCTAATATACGTTTATTGTGTGGCCCCCATCACAGGGAACACCAGATAACACAAGCATGATGTCTTCTGAAGTGGCTTTTCACAAGGTGTTAGGTAGTTGACATAAGGTGATTCTATACATTGGCATTTTATATGAATCTCTGAGAAGACATGGAGAGGAACTCAGCTCTGAGCCATGATGGGCTGCACAGTGCCTAGAGGAGGGGCTAGAACATCCAGGCAACTGGGTAAAGAAAATCTGAGTTGTTCTAAAACAAGAAACTTACAAACAAAATAAGTTTTTTTAAAAAAAGAACCTGGGGGAGCTTGGAACAAGAGAGGGGAGAATCTGGAGCCCAGAACCTGGGATAGCACACTCGGAATGCAGGATGCTTCCAGGCCCCCACTTCCGTGTGGACCCTAACACTCTGGCTTCAGTCCTCTGAACTCTGAGTCCTCTGCCATGCAGGCTGAAGTGGCCAAAGCAGCAGGATACACTCTGCATCCTAACACTCTTCATAGTGTGTAAATTGTAGTTAACACTCTTTGCAGTGTGTAAATTGTAGTTTTGTTCTTGAAGCTGCAGACACCAGAGTAACACGGAGCTCTTCCCTTTCTGGGACGTCTGACTAAGATCAACTGGCCAGGTTACTTCAACATCCATTTTAAGTACACAGTGTTAACTGTAGCAATTGACCTGATCCAAAATGAAGATAATGGTATAATTTTATTTAAAAATCCTAACAATTTAACCAAAGTAATATTTTTTTAGTGAAAAATGTCAGCCAAAAATAAAACAACCCCCCCCACAAAAAACCTACAAGAAGATGTTTTGTTACAAAAAACCCCAGGAAATGAAAATATTTGCTGAACTAAATGCATGGTATGATTCTATAAGACCTTTCTGTGGAATGAAGACATTATATATCTATTTGAGAATCCTTATAAGAGGTTGAAGTCTGAGGAAATGACTAAACCACAACACATGTTTATTTTTGGGGTAAGAAATAATAAGTTTGTAAAGGAATGAATACTTGGACTAAGTGGTAGATTCCAGGGTTGTCACCAAGGGCTAAGGTTGGTGGTGGGAGATATTGATAATCAGGAATATGAAACTATTTACTTCTAAAATTTGAAGGTCATGAAGAGGACAGATTAAGTCAGTGTGGTCAATATCACTCCACCCTTCACTGAGATTGTTTAAACTACAGCCCAATAGCTGGCAAGGCTTCCGCAGATGCTGCATGCTCCCCTGGTTGTTCTGCAGCATCACCGTGACCCTCACCACGTTTATGACTGCAGGTAACAAATTGCGGAGGCATGAGCAGAGCATGAGCAGAGCAAGTGGCATAAGATTTTTTTTTCATGAACACCTGGGGCTCTTTTAGAAAGGACTAAAACTTCTAAAGACTTGTCAAAACCTAAGCAATGCCATCATTTGTTAAACTATTATGATACAAAGCATTATGCAGAATTTGGAGGAATCTTGGGAAATGACACTGCTGGCATTATTGATAGAACTCTCCCTGGGTTTTGCCAGGGACCCCAGTGGGAGCAGTACCACCCTGAGCTTTTCTCGAGGTACCACCCCAAGTCAGTTTGTTCCTCTCTCCATCATTTTGGATTATAGTTTCATTGCAAGGCTCGCAACCTTGCTAGGTAGGCTAGATGTGACATATCTAAGTTGATCGTGCATTCCAAGGTCAAGTGGTTGGAGCCCTTGTGTACACATGCACATACTTGCTGGAATGCCAGGAAGGGTGAGAAGGGGAAGGCTGTGGCATGGGTTAGAGGAACTACAAACAGCACACATAAACTTGAAGGCAGGCATCCAGGACACTGCTTCCTGATGGAGCCAGGCTGCATTTCCGTACTCGTACCAGGGAGCTAGAGTTGAAAGAATCACTAGATGTGCAGATTCACAGCCTGAACTTAAGAGACTGCAGGGGCTAAGAGGTCAGTTAACACAACAGATAGTCCTGGGTACAAGCAAACAAGGGGAGGAGGTGAATTAGTCAACACAGTTCCCTCACCCCTTGGTTACCTAGGTTGAGCATGAGTCTCTGTCTCTTCATTTAACTCTAGAAACTTTAGTCTGGGTGAAGGGTGGGCAGAGAGGTGCAATATCCAGTCTCAAACACGAAAGCAAGCATTGCTGCAGAGTGTGCTTTCTGACACTTCTTCACTGTGGGTAACTCACGTGATTTAGATGAATTAGCCATTGTTTGCACGCGTTACATCACGTAGCGTTGAAATAAGGTAAACCATAAAAAAGAACTTGCCATTCAATGTTATTTAGCTCTAGTAAGATGTTGCTTAGCAACAAGGCAAGGGAGCGACAAAATGTGCACAACTGGAAGGAACATGACCGTGAGGCACACAAGTTCGAGCGCATCTTTGTCTGGGTCCTCAGTTGTGTGCAGTCAGTCTCAGTGCTGGAAGCTTACAGAAAGCACCAATAACAGCATCAAGATCACAGCCATCTTTCCCTAGGCTCTGCTTAAGGCTGGAAGTTATTCTTAGACTGAGGGTTTGGGACCCAGGAAAGTTCACGGGCTTTCACCCTTCCCCTTTCCCTAACATCCGGGTGTTAATAAAATGATGCCTGTATTCTTTTCTGTGCCATTAGTCGGTCAGAGCAGGTCAGAAATGTGCCAGTTTCCATAAAACAAGGGGGCAGAACTAGATTATTATTAAAGTCTCCTTTGAGCTTTTCCATTGGGCATTTCCGTGATTTCTGGTCAAAGGAATAGGACTAATACCACAGGCATTGGTGGTGGTGGTGGGGGGTGCGCACAGAAAATGTACACAACAAGGTTGCCAGTGAAAAAAGTAGGGGCAGCCTGCGGGTGGCCCCAGGCAAGAGCGGCACAATCTTTTTCTCTCCACTTGGGGGAGCCAGTGCCTCACCAAAGGCTGTGGTGTCAGCCCATTTTGCTTCACAAAGTAAACCAACTTATAAGTGGCAAAAAGGAGGGAAGACATAGACCCAAATCCAGACAAACAAGTGTGTGTGTGTGTGTGTGTGTGTGTGTGTGTGGTGTCAGGACATGATGACATGATATATATTCTCTCTCTCTCTCTTGCATATGAGAAAACACGTTTTGAAACCCACCGCTTGCATACGGCTCCTGAGGTAGAGCTTCTCCCAGAAGCCCAGTTTTCAGCATCTTTCCCTCCTCTCCCCACTGTGCCCACTCCACATCTCTTAACAGGTCAGTCAACACCCCTACAGCTCACTACACCCCATCCCACCACTCCTTTTTTCCTCCCTCCTCCCCCAACTTCCTTTCCTTCCTCCTGCCCACCTACCCACTCTTCCTCCTCATTTCTACTCTGTCTCTGCAGTTTGGTTTATTTTCTCATCTGGACAGACCCCTCCCTTTTTGGGCCCCTACCCAGTCAGATTTGACTCAGATTATCTCCATGGGCCACCACCTCCTTTCTCCCTCAGTCTCAGAGACAAGTCTGTGAGCACATAACAAATGGGCCAGCATCTATTCCCGGCCATCACGATCCAGGGTGGCTTTGAACCTCACTCTTACAAACTCTTTCCCATCCTGCCTGTTAAGACTTGTTACCCCGTCTTGGTGGGCACTGGTTCAAATTGTTCCTTTCCATCAAAGAAGCCATCTCTGCCTGTAAAATCTCTCTTTTAGTTCCATCTCAAATGCCCCTCAAATGTTAATGCTGTCTGCTACTCCGTTGGACACCCCCGTCTTCACTCTTTTGAACTAGTAGTTTTGCCTTCCTCATGACTCCTCAGAACTTACTGCTTTTCACAACAGGTCAGAGACTAGATTAGAGTCATCACTGGATAGTTTAATTTCCTAACAGGAAAGGGTCTGACACAAAGAAGAAACTCTCGGAAGATGATCAGAATACGGCTCTGGCCAAGTGTGGCGGCCCACACCTTTAATCTCAACCCTCAGAAGGTAGAGACAGGGGCGTTGCTGTAACTTTGGGGCTGGCCTGGTTTTATTACTTTTAAAATATCCAAGGGTACATAATGAGATCATGTTTTTTAAAATCAGTAGTCAGCACTTAAAAGCTCTCCTGGCATCATGGAATTCTCCCAGCCTGGTCATCAGCACTTCTGCATACCCTGGCTGCTCCTGGCTGACCCTGGCCTGGCCAAATCCTAGCTTCCAGACATGCCCACAAGGAAGGAGTGCAGTATATGGGGGCAGGGGTGGGCTACTGGCCTTGCTTGTTGGCCCTCAAACTTGCCCTAACTGGAAAAAGATTTTGTTTTTAGGTTATTACTATAGAGGTGTGGGACCCAACTGATGCAGCTGTAGAATAAATAGGTGGAGATGTTCCTTAAATCGCTAACTGTGAATTAAAATGTCTGGCTTTGATGGCCACACTGGGCAGCAAGCAGCACAATGTCTAAGGAGTAGGGGGCAGGGAGAGAAGACTGAAGAGATTGTTGTTTACTTCCTGGAGTCCATGTCTGATCCAGAGGAGAGTGAGTGTGTGTGTGCATGCATATGTGCGCGTGTACATGCACGTGTGCGTGCATACATGCATGTATATCTGTGTGAATGTGTGACTCTGGCAATGCACTACTTCTCTAGTGTCAATCTTTTTACTATAAAAGAAGAGAGTTAAACCTAATAGTTGAGAGGACTCTCTGGACCCTCACAGTACAGACTGCATAAAAATGCTATTTTCAAACTCATATGAATATGACTAAATCTCCAAATAACTAAAAAGGAAAAACCAGAAATGGAATTTAACTGAAAGATAAGTATTTTAACAAGAAGCTGTCATTATCGAAGCTGAATTATCTAACAAGGAAAAGCGAAAACAATTGTTTTTTTTTTAATTACAAATTTTAAATTAAGCAAAACTTTACTCTTTGGAGGATCTATTTATAGAACACACTCTTTTCTCTAAGTGTTCCAGAAAGGCTTAGCAAAATGCATTGGAAACAGGCACAGGTTCTGTGCAGACTCTTATTTAGCTGCATAAGAAGGGGATAAAGTGCAGTGGGGGGAGTCGAGGGCAAGGCTCTCATCCCACTTCACCTTCTAATTGGGGTGAAACTACTGCTTTTAGGTACTAAGTCCTGCATATCCTTTAGATATGCAGAAATAGATATTTAGAAATAGAGAAAGCAGGATGTCTCTGCTTAGCATCTGCAAAGACAAAGGTTTTGAGACAGACCCCACTCACTTGAACACACATACAACTAATCTTGATAGTCATTTTTCAGAGACACCATTTAGCTGGATCAATAGTAACCGGCTGAAATGCAATGTCTTCACCATATAACCTTTGGTCCAGGTACCAATTTCCCAGTGGTACAGATGATTATGTCACTAAGGTGGGTCTGACCACTGTCAATCCTTTCTCTGAATTAGTCTCCCATAGTCCTCCCTTCTCTCCTCGGGCTACAGATCAGTCATAAGAAGAGTACATTTCTCTGGTAGACAGCACTGAATTGCTATGATTAAAACATAAACAAATGGAGTGAAACAGAGCTCCTGACATACTCAGGCTAAAAACTGATCGTTTCAGAGAAGTACAGTATCCCTAAAGAGTGAGTGGATAGGTGTTATAGATACTACATGTCTTCCTGCGAAGAAGCTCCCAGGAAACCTCTTCATTTAGATATCCCATTCTGCTGGTCTAGGCCCTTTGGTAGTAATGCTGTGTGTGGGGGGGAGAGGCATATATAGGAGCTTTTCTCTGTCCTGAGATATTCACAAGCAATTAGTCAATTATGACTTGAATAATTAACATTAGTTACAAGTTTTCAAGATGTAATTTTATTTTTTATCTCATCCATCCGTCTATCCATCCATCCATCCATCCACCCACTCACCCACCCACACATTCATTCATCTGCCCCCACCCCACAACTATTTACTGTAAATTTTATGTGGTACCAGGTTCATGGTATCAGTTATTGAATAAATAGAGAATGTCAATCATTTATAATCCTGGTATTTTCTAAGTTTTGCCAATTACCATTTTATCTTTATTTATTAGAGATTTTTGAATTATTATATTCTCTCTACTAATCAAAACCTGTGTGGCTTAAGTAAAATGCACACAGCACAGTAAAACCCTAGCCCACAGATTGATATTCTTGGATGTTCCTTCAAATTATTGATAATATAAAACATTAATTTCTTTTAGTCAGTAGCCTTCTAAATCTATTATAGAGTTCCTTAATTTAAATGCAGATATACAGCAATACAGAATTATTACTGGTATCAATTATTATGTCATACTGCAACACAGAGGCTTTGCTGACCAGCTAGTAGGATACAGGATGCGCTGTATAAACACTGACCTATCCTTGACTCTGATGATGTCCCAGGCTATCCCTGAGCCCTCGATTTTCTGCTGCAATCTCCTGAGTTCTGTGATCATAGGCATGGGCCACTTTCATTTTTGTTTTATTCTCTTTCCCCTTTCTCTTCTGCCATATTTGTCTTCTTTCTCTCAAGTTTCACAAAATGCTGCTCACTCAACTACTCATTTGTTCAGGTACCCGATTTTTATAATATTTATTGCTTCTAATTTACCATAGTCAAGGAAACAATATAACCATGAGGCAAAGAGGCTGGTGGGGAGGACAAAGAGATGTTGCTATGGGAAGAAAGCAGTTTACTCTTTGCAACATTGTTTAGTTGCCCAGGGCTGGCTTTCACATTTGCCTAGTTCTTTACAGTGTTCTGAATAGGTAGTACCCTTGGCAGTGCTGCTGGGAAAAGTGTCTACTCCCTCCCTTCACAGAGTGCAGGTTTCAAATGCTTTAATTTGAATTTAAAAAGAATTTGTCAGCCGGGCAGTGGTGGCGCACGCCTTTAATCCCAGCACTCGGGAGGCAGAGGCAGGCGAATCTCTGTGAGTTCGAGACCAGCCTGGTCTACAAGAGCTAGTTCCAGGACAGGCTCCAAAGCCACAGAGAAACCCTGTCTCGAAAAACCAAAAAAAAAAAAAAAATTTGTCAGAACTACATTGTGTAAGCTATAGGTAGGGTTACAGCTATTTAGAGAACTATAAAACAATTTCCCATGGATCGCTAGGGCGACACCCTGAAATCAGAATAAGAAGCAGAGCGGACCTAGGTATTTTGCTATTAACTGTTCAGTTTTAAAGTGAAATATTCTTTCCCCTTGATTTCGCAATAGCAGAGTTCATAAGCAGCGCACACTGTGGTGTCAGGATGTCCATATTAGCTGGTGTATTTGTGAGATTGGTTAATGTCATTCAGAGACCACAGTCAAACAAATAAAGTGATGTGCTCTACCCTCTGCCAGTCTGAGACTTCTCAGATATCCTGGAGGAGATGGGGTGATGCTGGGCTCAGATGATAGAATTTGGGGTCAATGGTCAAGAACAGATTTATTAGAGTCTTATTAATGACTGTCATGAAGACAAGATACCGTGTCTGGAGACTTCCAGGCTAACCAAATAAAGATGTTTATGATGGGTGAAGAAAGAGTGGGAATTTTAATCAATAAAGAGGCAGAACACATGCGACTTCAGCCCTGAGTTTCCAGACAGGTTAGCATGTGTTGGGCCCCAAAACTGCCACCTTGACAGGGATGAGTCCTCACGACAGGAACTCTCCATCCCTTTCATGCCTACTTGTGCTTGCCTGGAGGTCATTCTTAGCATAGAGCTGCGGGAGGCTTCATATTCCAGAGTGGGATGTCCAATAGGGGAGCTATTTTTCACTTGTGACTATTTAAATGTATTGAAATTAAGAGCAATTGAGGTCCTTAGCAGTTTAGTAACTACACATATGCCCCGGGCTACTGGGTTTGACAATGTACTTCCTACCTCTGCAGACAGCACCCTGGACAGTGGCATCCAGCCTTGCCTCAGGAGGGTTCGCTACTTGTGCACATGGTTTCCTTGGGACTTGTGAAGCTGCCTTGTTACCTACAGGGTTTCTGTCTCAGCTCACCCAGTCCCAGGACTAGCCTCACCAGTTTTCTCCGGAAGACTCCTGCTCAAGGACTTTGTATCACATTTCCCCCTGTATCTCAAAGTTCTCTGTACTTGAATTTTAGAAACTAAGTTATTTTTACCAGCTGGTCATAGTATTCTTGCTTGACCATTTACTAACAGCAACTATGTTTAGCAGCAACATAAAGGGTCCTTACATCAAGCTTGGAGTTGGAAAGACGGGCTGTGAGGAGTTAGTGTTCTAGGATTCTACTTCAATGAGAACAGAGAGGTGATTAATGATGTCTTCTGTAAGTTATCAAGAAATGTGATGTGCCAAATATTTTGGTATATCTATACATATAAGTGGTTGAGGGTAAGGATGATGGGGTAGTCAGAATGGAGGAACTAGCTTGAGACAAAAGGTGAACAGAATTTGAAACCGAGAGACCACAAAGGATGGTTAGTCCCAGGTGAATGCTGAAGTCAGGATTTCCACAGCCTTCATGGGGACAAAGCCACTCTTGCTTTCTCCGAGCTCTGACAACCACGCTGACTGAGCGAAGGAGGATGCGGTCTGCTCCTGTGAGAACTGGAAACGGGCACCACAGAACGATTCCTTCTCCTTCCATTAAGAACTTTGTACCATTGTGGAGACAGAGTAAACAAGAAACTAAGATCTGACTGAATACAAAAGACCGTGTCAGGAAAAACAGCAGGCTTACCGGTGGCTTTGATCCACGGTTGGGCAATCAGATGCCTGGCATTTACACCCTCAGTGTGCTCAATGGAACCCCCTCCCCAACATACTTGTTATGGAAGTCGTAGATCTCCTGGATGTTGCCAAAGATGATGTGCTCTTTGTTGAGGATCCCAGGGGGTATCTCCTCCACACCACTGGTCATTTCCCACAGGTAGGTCTGTAAGACAGTGCTAGAGTCATCACTGGCAAGCATGCTGCGAGAAACCAAGATAAAAGAGGCCCCTCCACCATGTGAGGCCAGAGGAGAAGTATGAGTGCATATAAAGTTCACAAGGTGAAGCGTTTAACAAGTGGAGCAGAAAGAGAGTAAACCTGGCCACTCCATCACTCCGAGCCTAGCGTGGCCGTGCACTAGTCTTGTTATTTATTAAATCTGTGTCACGGTTTATATTTTGAAATGAAGTGCCTGACATACTCCCCTTGCCCATTTTTTTTGGGGGGGGGTCTGGGTCTAGTTCTAGCTTGAGAGAAGTGTAGACCTTTTTTCCAAAGCACCTTAAATTCCCACGAATTTGCCTTTTACTCTGGAAGATCTCCCTAACTGCATTTTTACTTTCCAGCAGAACGGCAAGAACGCCGGGCTGCTCTCAAGGCGTTGCCAAGAGTCAGTATGCCTCTTCTGCACCAGGGCTGGAAACCAATCACAGTAAGACTTACCTCCAAGCACTCATGTAAGTCCCTCACATAAGCCTTCTCCGTCTGGAGCAGCTCCGCCATTATGAATCTAGGAGGAAAAAAGTGGGCTTTCAGTTGCTTGTACACACATTGCTTCCTCACCCTGGCACTTGTGACCCCACTTTACCAGTGAAACCCTTCCCTCTCCTGAGTCACTCTCACGCAGGTCATTTGCTCTCTATCCCTGCTTCATGTCTGCGCTCTGCTGGTTCCATGCTCTTCTGCTTTTCTGCTCATTTCTATAGTGCTGATATGCAAGCACTGCCAATTGCATGTGCGCACAGGCACGTGTGTACAAGATACGGGACCACTCACACTGCCAACTGCATGTGTGCACAGGCATGTGTGTACAAGATACAGGACTGCTCACACTGTAGCGCAGCAGCTAGACAGTCTGGACCGCAGTTTCCTGATCTCTCTTACAGAGCCCAGAATGCTGTCTGCTCAGTACTTTATAGACTTACACTGAAGCTCAGTACTCAGATTAAACAGGTGCCAGGGCAGGCAGAGATGTCCAACACATCACTGAGCTCAGGGCTTTACAAAGTTTCTGTGAAGAACCAGGTTATATTTATGGGCTCTTCAGTCTCTGGCACAGCCACTCACCACAGATGCTGTAACATGAGAGGAACCACAGAGACAAGTACAGATGTGTTCCAATGAAACCAGGCCACTAAAAGTTATACATGTCCCCATATGTAGTATCTGCTTGATTTCCTCAACCAGTTAGTATATAAGAATCATTTTTAGATTATAGAACTATATAAAACAGAGGATGAGTCCAGGTTAGTGTCGGCCACAGTTTCCTGATCTCTGACCTTGGCTGGTCCTATTCAGTATTTAGGCAATACCTCCGGTGAGATTTATTTGCATAAAAAAATCTATGGGCACAACACTGGCACGCTCAATATTAATTCTTAATGTTAAGTGATTGATGCTCTTCAGGCTCCTGTGAACAGAAGTTTATACTTCATATTTTTCCCTCCAAAGACAGGGTTTCTCCGTGTAGTGCTGGCCATCTTAAAACTCACTCTGTAAACCAGACAGGCCTTGAACTCAGGGATCTGCCTGACTCTGCCTCCTGAGTGCTGGGACTAAAGGTGTGTGCCACTGTCACCTGACCATCACCTAGTTGTGCTCTGTATCTTTAAGGAAAGGACTCCCTCCTTGGACCCCTAAAGAACATAGTGGACTTGAGCATGTATGGTGTATGACTTCATTATTGTGCATCTATTTTACCTTTTATCTTCATAATTTCTATTAGAAATAGTGCTTCTTAGCTGGCGTAGGATAAACTAATTTAGTAAAAACTATACATTTACACAATTATCTTCCATTTTCAGTATCAGGTTTTCATATAGTTCATGCTGAGAACTCCTATTTTCAGGTGTTCTATCACATGAAAAATTTGAGAAACTATATCCCCAAGGTGTGCCCTTTTGAAAACATGACCAGAAATCCTGTGTGGGCAGTATCATTCAGGCGATCTTCATCTTGGTGGTTTTTCCCTAAAGCAATGTCTCACTCTAACGATGGCTGTCTGTTAACGGATTGATTTAAAGACTTCACTTTCACAGAAGTCAATTAGCCACTCTCTTCTTATTCTTCCTCTGTTGGGAGAGTGGAAAGAGTGTGAATATTGGAGTAAACAAGCAGGATCTGTCAATCACTAGGCATAAGATCAGACTCTCTAGACCACAGCTGACCACCCAGAACTGCTGCAAGGATTGAGTAAGATGGTGTGAGAAAAGTGCCTGGTGCAGAGGATCCTGGGAAACGCTCAGA
>NC_022010.1:43506761-43521729 GCF_000317375.1 Microtus ochrogaster
GGGACGATCTGAAGGAGCACAGCAGGGACGATCTGAAGGAGCACAGCTGGGACGATCTGAAGGAGCACAGCTGGGACGATCTGAAGGAGCACAGCTGGGACGATCTGAAGGAGCACAGCTGGGACGAACGATCTGAAGGAGCACAGCTGGGGCGATCTGAAGGAGCACAGCTGGGTGACACCTTTGGTGTTTGCATTGGTTTTCCTTTCTTCTTGTTCTTTCTTTCCTCTCTGTTTCTTCTGTGCTAACCTTCTTTACAATACACTCCTTCATTTTCCCCACTGTCTTAGAAAGAAGTCAGGAGGGCTGGCCAAATACAATTCTCTCCTTGGCTTCTCTGTTATGGCTTGAACTGCATCCCCCAGAATTAGTCTCTCCAAATCCCAACTCTCCCTTCCTCAGATCTATTGGAAATAACCATTGTAGTACAGAGTAGGATGGGTCTCAATCCAAAATGGCCAATGTCTTTACAGAAGGGGAGATTTGCACACAGGCATAAATATTCTCCGGAAGACTGTCACAAGAATATGAACATTCCACTAACAAATTAGGAGAAGGGCTTAGAGCAGATCTTTTCCCCACTACCCTCAGAGGAAACTGAACCTCCTAGGTTTCAGCTCTCGGGCTTCAGGACAAGTAAGTTTCTGTTGGTGAAGTCACCCAAGTTGTGGCTCTTTGCTACGCAGCTTTATAACCAACACAACCTCACATGAAAGACTCTGACTCTGCACACCAGCACTTGTTTCTTCAGGCTTAAGGAAGCTGTAATCCCCTTTTCATTTTGATAACATTAACTACTTAATCCCAGACACATTGGTTTCTTTCGAGCATCACTCAGACTATAATCAAATATTCTTTATAAAGCTCCTCCCGTGATCTCTGCATAGGGGTGATTTTTATACCCTCAGCTTAAAGAAAATAAAATATCAAGATATTGTAAGATTGACATAGCTCATTCTTCCTGTAGTTCTTGAATGTGAAATGTGGGTCAATAACCACCTCCTAACCAACCAATCAGGACAGCAATGTGTTTTTGCCTTGTTGAGGTCAAGATTCACTGAGAATGTATTCTTAAGGGATGGGATCTAGGATCCCTGTGGGTACTCCAATTTGTAACTGTTCAACTTCCTTCTGTAAAATGGCATAGTATATGCATATAATTTACACACATCTCCCATATACTTTATATAACTTCTAGATAACTTATACCCATGACAGTGTAACTGCTACACAAATAATTGCTATATTGTACTGCTTAGGAAATAATGACATGAAAATAGTCTGCGCATGTTCAGTACAGGCAGTTTTTCCCTGAATATTTCCAACCCAGGGCTAGTTAAATGGGAGGATGTGGGACTCATGAATATAAAGGACTGGCTGGACTTGGAGAACAGAGCAAGAATCTAATGATAAACTGGTCCTAGCTCTCTAAATGGATTCTGGCCCTAGCCATTCTTATTCTGAGAAAAATAGGATTCAATACATGGAAATCTCAGGCAACTTCAGATTCTTCCATAATGTTTGAATCTTAGCATCTTCTATCTTGCTGCCTCTTATCCCTATGGGCCAACTGTGACACAGGAGTAAACTCAGGTATCAACTTTACCTCTGACCTCCACAACTCATTCTCAAGGCCAAATTCAGGGTGCATATTCCTTTCCATTTAAAATATTATTCACCAGGCAAAGACTGAAATCCAGATATAAACTAGATGCAGAGGTGGGGGAGGAGAGACACTGAACCACTTCCACAGCACCTTAATTTTTCTGGCCCAAGCACATCCCTAAAACACAAGTAACAAAACCAATGCCATCAATTGTTTTTCCTTCCTTTCTTCCTTCTTTCCTTCCTTTTCTCTCTCTTCCTCCCCCTCACTCCTTTCTTTCTTCTTTCTTTCTTTCTTTCTTTCTTTCTTTCTTTCTTTCTTTCTTTCTTTCTTTCTTTCTTTCCTTCCTTCTTTTTAAATGTAACTCAGACTGGCCCTCAAACTGCCAGTCTTCCTGTCTTAACCTCTTGAGTGATGTTATGAGAGCTATGTGCTACTGTATTCAGCTATGGGCTTTATTTATTACATAATTTTGGGAACCTTCTTGTGTCAGAACTAAGGTTTCAGTTCTAGATCCAAAAGCATTCCATAAATGCCTCTTGCACAACTGTGGTATACCTGTTACTCTGGCAACCACTGGTTTATATAAGAGGGTATAAAATAATCCTATCACAGAAGAGTTTATATTCTAGTTAGTGAGACATGACCACAGAACAAGTAAAAGAAGAATAGATGTTCAGAAAGGAATGGAACAAGGGCGGCAGGGGATGTAGTAGGGGTTCATAAAAGCATGTGGTATGAGCTGGACTTTAAAGGATCAATAGAGTGGAAAAGGGGGGACCAAATAAAACCACAGAGAGAGAGAGAGAGAGAGAGAGAGAGAGAGAGAGAGAGAGAAAGAGAGAGGAGAAAAAAACCAAAACAAAACCAAAAGAGTAGGGCGCTAGGCTGGAAAACTGCATGAATAACTGTATTTAACGTTCTTGTCAATGAGGGAGTCAGTGACAGTGGCCTGTCTAAAGTGTGTCACGTGACCTGGGAAGCGCTCTGAAATAAAACTGACTTAGGTGGGGCCAGATGGTGGGTGTTGAGTCTGATCATTATTCAGAGGGCAATAGGAAACCATCTGAAATTTGGAGCTAGTAAGAGACACTGGAGCGAACCATGGTGTATGCAATGATGAAGAGGCAGAATTCTACATCTATTTATTACACACTGATCTCAGTATTGGGGAGAGTTGCTTAGCTTCCCTGCTCTGATTTCTGTTACGTGAAGTGGTTTGGTTTGGTTACTGTTGAGTTTATTGTGAAGTAAAATTTGATGTTCCAAGGGGTAGGTGTCCCCCAGGAAGTCCCTGCTACATGAAGAGCACTTGGGTTTAGTAGGGAATGGAGAGGCTGAGAGATCTCCAGTGAGTCTCTCTCCTCAACAGCTATCCCCACATCTGCAGGTAGACCAGATGACACTGTCACAAGGGATGGGTAGCAGGGAAGAGTAAGGAAGAGCCTGCTTGCTGCAGTGGGAATTCCACCTCCCCCCACCCACACACATACTCTTTCTTCCGAGCTGACTTCCGCTTCTCTTCATTGACCTCGTGGTTAGCATCCCGGAGCTTAACCTCACGATCCGAAAGGCTTGCTGGGATGATGTCCAGTTCTAGGTCCTTGTTATCCTGCATGAGAAGTGTCACAGGGGCCAGGTCACCTTGGTGAGGTCTTAGGGAAGCGGTGTAAACAACCTCATGGGAGATGACGAGATGGGGGTGTCCCACAAGGTCCCACCCACAAGCCTTCTTCATAGGGCAATTCTTGCTTTCAAGTAAAAAAAAAAAAGGGCATAGGATGTTGTGGCCAAACATTTAGTGCTACTATCTGTAGCTACAGACATTACATATCTGATTTCCAGACCTCTGATCTTGATTAAATCTAAACAGAAACTAGCCAGAATTGGTTCTTCATCAATAAAATAAATGTGAAACAGAAATACAGGAAAACACTGAAAACCTCTCATTTGTCAAGAGAAAATAACTTAAAAAAAACAAACTAAACAAGCAGTTTCCTGTGGAAACAGGAGCAGAATACCCAGTCAGTGACTAAATCCCTGCTTGCTTTTAAGCCATCTTTGGCATTGTGTATGATGGGACTCCACCATACGCACACAAAAAAACCCTCACTGCCGGGGGGAGACATTATGAGCCTCAAATTTTAGTGGTTTGACCACTTTACTAAGGCTGCTCTGCCTCAGCCCATGGGGTGGTTTAAAGATATATGAGTTAGAACTCCTAGGATTAAGTGATAGGCTGGATTTAGCTTTTTAATTCATAGGTCACTGACCTCTATTATAAAAAAGAGATTAGAAGTCAGTTTTCCTTTGTTTCGTGGAACTTCGTATCTTCTTTCAGTTGAAGTGTCAAACAGCCTTCGCACAAACTGTGACCCTTATTCCTGAGATCCATTTGCATACATGCTAGGGACTCTAATCATTGGCTCATTAACATAATTGGTTAGATGACAGTGCTGATGAGATCAAAGTAAAGGGTTTAGTCCTCAGAGCCAACAGTTAACTACACAGGAAAAATATAACAAAACCAAACCTCTGCTTTGTATTCATAGGTCTGGCTCCTGGCTAGCCAATTTTGTAGTACATAGATCATGGGTGTGTGTGTGGGGGGGGAGGGGGCTTGAAATGAATGGATCAGTAAGAGTCCCCCAAACCTATTTAAAATGCACGAGGTTCATAGGGTTCACAGCTCAGAAATGTGCTCCCTCAATGAGGTTAGCGGTACTGAGGGAGAGAAGGGAAGGAGATCCGGCGGACAGCACCTGATACGCACCTCCGTGTTGACTCCCAGGGCTTTCTCCAGGGTGTACCGGTACTTGCCCATCCTCAGTGAGAAATCTCGGTAGTGCTTGTCCACTGTGGTCACCCATTTCCTTATCTCTGTGGCATGGATGTGGCCCTTTTCCACAAAGCTGTCTGCTAGCTGGATCAGAAGCTTCACCTTCTCCTTCGTTTGCTGCCCGAGAGATGGCCTAACGTTACTGGATCACATTATTCTCGGGCCCCTTTGCCCTAAGCCCTCCTCTGCTCTGCCCAGCAGCCATAGGTACCTCAGCTGAGAACAGGCTTTGCATGACAACTTTGTCGCTTACCTTTTGGGGAGCCTAGAGTAAATTATTTAAATCTCCCGTGCTCTGTTGGTTCCTCTACCCATAGGAATCATAATAGTACTGCTTCATAAAGTTACCACAAACATTAATGGGCCAACACTGTCTACTGCCTAGACTATGCCTTGAGCACAGCAGGTGTGCACAGGGGCCACTGTAAGAACCTGGCTGTGGACCACTGTCTTCCAGGCAGGATGTGGCCACACCCTCTTGGACTGCCAGCAGCTGTTATCGCCTAAAGGAAAACTGTACAAGATTGAGCCTATTGACCTTCCATCATGGACGATGGGTAGGGCTCCAGAGACCCTACCCTTCCCAAGGATTTTAGACAGTTAAAGGTCATTGGGGGAAGGATTCACAAGGCCAAGCCAAGTCTAAAAGACACAGCAGTTGTTGGGATCAGTGACATTTCCTCCACTGGCGTAGTGGCCTGTAAGTTTTCCACTGTCCTGTAAGTACCCCCTCACACATGTTCCTATTGAGTGGAACTGCTTCTTTGGTATGTCTCCCTAGTTCCTTATCTAGGCGATAAGGCGTTTGCTCACGTCTCCAGAAAAGGTTCATTCAACTAGTTAAGTCAGAGATGTTGGCCATTGCTATTGATGTGAGGTTCTCTAATATCAACATAGTGATTTGGTGACTTATAGAGCATGTTACGAACACACCTGAGACTCATGTGTGTTTTAAAGCATCCTTAGGAAGTATGCAGGGGTGATGGACAACTCTCTGCAAGCCAGATGCAAAATCCCGAGGTTCAGCTTGCAGAGCTTGTCCAAATTCATACCACCAACAGGGATAGCAGCATTTGTCACTGATCCTTTGTTCCTAGTCCCTGCCTGTCTCTGTACCCGAGGCAGGCACTAAACATGCAAGCTGGCACGGGTTAGCATCTGATGAACCTGATTCACAGACTCCTGTCTGCTCTACTATGAGATTCTGTCTTTGTTTCTGTTCCAGGGAGATAAAGTGATTAATGTAGTCAGTGCCTATTACAGGGCTAACCAGCTAAAAGTCTGACAGGTGTTGAGTTAACTTCATTTGTAAAGAATTTGTTCAGCATTTCCTCCTTCTACAGTCCTCTGCAGAGAGCTGTGGGTTGAGCTTGGGGGGTAAACAAATGGAGAAATAAAAAAAAAAAGTATTCATTTGCCCTACCTAAAATCTCCAGAGGGGACAAGATTTTCATACAAAATAGTTGGCGGCTCGGGGCATCATGTAATTGAATGTCAAAGTGAGAAGTGTGTCACGGCAGAGGGACTTTACAATAGAGGAGATGAAGGCAGAGCAGAGCTGCGGCGGAGGGCAGCGGAAGTGATGGCTGCAGCAAACACCTGCTCATATTTTAGCACACTTTTGAATTTTGAAACTAAAATTTCTCAGAAAAAACTGAGACATCTTTTTTTTTTTTTTCATTTTGTTTTTTTCACTGTAGCTTTGGAGCCTGTCCTGGAACTCGCTCTGTAGACCAGACTGGCCTCGAATTCACAGAGATCCGCCTTCTGAGTGCTGGGATTAAAGGCGAACACCAACACCGCCTGGCTGAGAAATCTTAAGGAAAATGAGATAACATTTAAATAATTTGCTAGAAGGAAAATGTTCTTTTAAGAAAAGGAGGTCCAAAATTTGGACCATGCTACAATCTAGAAAACCGAGGCTTGAAAAATCATGAGAGCTACAGTTGAAAAGATAGCGTATCTTTCGGAATATCTTGTGAGGTGGGAAATGAAATAGCTGTGGGACACCAAGGAAAAGACACCTGCAGCCAAGAAGGTGGTGCCACAGGCACAGCAAAAAGGGTGACCCTAAAGTGAAAAAGAGGGAAGTAAGCACTTGTCCGGGTTGGGGGACCTGGCAGATACTCCCTTCCTGCTGTGCGGTCAGAAAGTGCCAGCCCAAGAGGAAACACTCAGCTGCGAAGCCCAGGACTGAGAAGTGGAAAACGAAAAGATCTAGCTACTGCCACAAAGCTGCTCAGGGCTGACGAGAAAGCTTTGCAGAATGCCCAGATCTCCCACTGAAGGTGTGCGTGGAAGCTGCTGGGCACAGCACAAGCCCCTTGGCAGGTGTTGAGAGACAGGAACAACATTGGCACTCTGGGTCATCCTTAAGGAGTACCATGGGAGCAAGAGGGTGGTACTAACTAACTTGCTAACTGTAGCTGAATCGTCCCCCTCAGTCGAGTTCCTCTCTGTAGAACCCATCTGAATTGATATCAGCAATGTGAAACTCCCAAACGCACTGAGGTCACTTTAAGATGCAGCCATGGCAGCCCAGACACCTGGAAGATGAGGTCTTCACCACAGAAAGAGAAACATGAGGCTACAAGACCAGCACAAGATTGATGTTCTTCTTTGCAGCTTTTGCCAAAGATCAAAGCTACTCCTCAGTTCCTGGGCTACAGGTAATCCATTTTCTCGCTAACAAATGGAATTTACCCTGACAAATCAGTGTTCCAAACTTCTTACCTAGAATCTAAGTAAACAGTTGATTCATTACAATGAAACAAACAAAAGGAGACCGCAGGGCGTGTTTATTCAAACACCCTTGTCCTTTAACAGCTCTATGGCACACGCCCCTTTCTAGGCTTGTCCACACCCCTTCCTAAGAGAGGAATGTCCGAGAGAGGAGCAGAGCGCTCTGCCTGATGTATGGCCAGGGCACAACACAATTAGCCTCTCCTCTGTCAGCATGGTGGGCTGGCCAGGGGCTGAGAGTCAGGGGCTAGCAGGGCTTGGAATGGAAGAGAAGAGGGAGGTGTGAGGGTTGGAGGACTATCCCTCCATCATGAACCGGCAACAGTAACTACAGCAGAACTGGCTAAGACAAGAAGCCTGGGATCCTAAAGACGTACATATCATTTCTCTTAGGGATTTTGTCTTTTTTCTGGAGGGAGGTTCTTTCTGGTTTGTTATTTTCTTAAGAGAGCTTGACTTTTATTCTAATAATCAAGAGACCTCTTCTTATATAAAAGTCCTGGAAGTAGCTACTCTCTGCTCCTGGTAAGGTGAACTCACTTCAGATGGTGCCTGCAGCCGGGTAGTGGCCATTTTGCTACCTGAATCGGGAGGTAGCCAAGCTGACTTGGATCAATAAGGGCAAAGCCTGTGACTGAGATGACCCCGTGTCCTTGAGGAGGCTGTGGAGTGGACAGCCAACAAACAGTGTAGAAAAGCTCTTCCCCACCTGGCCCCACCTGTCTTTGGAGGAGCCTGTCTCTGAGGTTCTCCACTCCTAACCCACAGCTGCGCTGAGTGTCAGCCCCGTCCTGCTGTGGGGATGGCACCTGTGCAGCCTACCCTCAACCAAGAGTCCTCCCTGCAGACGGGGGCGGGGTTGGGTTCCCACAGGTCCACGCACAGGCCTCTATTCTAGCACGGGTCTCGCACAGTTGCTTGTGTGTCCTCTTCAGGGGCCCGAACCTCTCTACAAGCGGGGCTCTATCATCCCCATCTCCCTGTATCCCTGTCTAGAAAGGAAGCAGCACACTGTAAGAGGTGAACGGAGGGGTGGGTGGGTGAGCAGATGCTAAAGCAAAGCTAAGCTCGATTAGCCCCGTGGAGCACCAACCATGGCTGTGGCCCCCACAGAATATGATCTTGAAACCACGTGACCTGTCACATTCCTGGCTGCAGCTGATGAGGTCAGAGGCAGAACCTTGTCCCACCAGGACAGCCCACCAGTAGGTGGCCAAGCACTTTTCAGGTGTCCTGGCTTTAAAGTCTGTTTAAAACAGACACTGAGGGCATAGGACTCAGCTGAGGGCGTCTCCCTGGTGATGTGAACTACTGGGACAGGGAGCAGAGGCGAATCCACAGAAAGGCGGGATAAGTATGGAGCAGGGATACCCCAGGGCACTTTGGAGGCAGAAAACAGGAAGACCGCTTGAGCTCTGGGCTCTGAGTCAGCAAGGGTAAGGCAGTGGGACTCCTCCTCTGTCACGTTTCTCAGGACAGGCAGGAGTTGAGCTGAGGAAGATGTGGAGGCCCTAGAACCTACACACACTGCAGAAAGCTGCTTTCGAACTGGAAGCTCCTCCAGATGAAACAGAGAGGCGCCATATGGCCCAGTCCCCGCACTCCCACATAGACATAGAAGAAACTGAAAAACATGCTCACAAAAACTTTTATGTAGAGCTAATATGACATGATTCCGAAACCCTCATGAAACATACAATTCATAAAACTAAATATTATTCATGTGATAAACGGTAAGTAAATATCCATCTGATAAACGATACAGCTGTATCTGTGTAATGAAATACTATTTAGTCGTCAAAAGGGACGAGGGGCTGACATGCACTAAAGCACGGGTGGAATATGGAAAGCATTATGCCAAGGGAGAGAAGCTAGACAGGATTACATAGTGAATGACATGTGCAGCACGGGCACACGCCTGAGGAGAGAAGGGAAGGAGGAGCTACTCCCAATGCTTAACTCCTGAGCTTCACTCAGCTGTGGCAATGATTATAAAGCTTGTGATATATTTTTTAAAAAAAACCACTGGATTGTAAAAAGAAAAAAAAATCTAAAAACAATTTTGTTTTTAGAAGAAACAGAATTCTGTCAGAAGCTGAGGCGTTCGGCTTCCCCGTTATCAAGTGCTGGTTTCCCTGTAATTTTGGAACAATAAAGTGTCATTTGTTTCTTCTAAGTAGATTGCCTATAGGCGTACCACATCGTGCAAGGGTGTGTTCCTACCCTTGCCACATCCCTGTCTCACTTTGTTCTTATGTTTGAAGGTTTTGATATAAAATTGCCTTTCTGTATTCAGTGTGTCTTCTCCTTGGTCTCTCTTTTTGGAGCAGAGTATAATAATCCAGTATAACCTGTTACACTATTCAGTTGTGAGGGCCACAATATTTCTTCTGCCATTCAAGGTAAGTTTGCTTTCCACACCAAATTTTCATTTCACTGGTTATAAAAACCTAAAGCCAGAGATGACTGGTTACAAGAAGGTTTGCCTCTGAGGAGTTGGCTGAGGCGGAGGCAGGAGGCTTCAGGGTCCTCAGCTGGGCTGTTATCCAGTAGATAATCTGACAAAAGTAACTGAGATTGAGAACATGCCAGATAGGAACACAGTAACTACTAACAGACATAGTTCTGCTGGGAGGAAGACAGGAAATGAAGAGCCAACCTAGAAAAGTCATGCGAGCACAGACTCAAGCGTAGTAGTTCTGAGATCTATCCAAAATTCCTAATGTTCATGTCTCTTTGTGACTTCCTTTCAATGCATTAGCTTCATCAGGTAACCTGGAGAACACAGGTGAATAAAGGGGGTTCTTGTCCTTGGGATATAGCAGGACATACCCCTTTACAAAGACTCCTTGAGATATTCAGATCATACTGGAGATGTCACTGCACAGACCCCTGGAAAAACGTGGCTTGTGCCAGCTGCCCAAAGGTTATACAGAGAGGGGCTGCAAGTGCAGCAGGGGAGGGCCCTGTGGTATTCAGCAGGTAGACAGGACCAGAGAAGAGGTAGCACTGGACTGGAAGGTGAGCTGCTTTCGAAAGCACAAACTAGAGAGAAGGGGCACTACTTCAGGTGGAGAACTTGCAGGAAAAAGGCAAGGGCGGCAAATGGATCTCCTGGAGGGTAAGAAAGCGCACACACTCTGCTGAAGCCCGAGCTAGCATAAAGAAACCACTGATGATGGAGCTAGAGGGCGGGAGGAGGTGGTGCCTGAAGACACTGAAGACCATCAAAGTTCCTGAGGGGAGGGATGCTCTGGCCAAAGTGATCCTTTAAAAGATCAGAGGAATAGAATTGACTAGAAGGAAGGAAAAGCCAGGAGAATGCAATCCCATGAAGAAGCGACTCCAGTTGAGGGCAGGAATGATGGATGGAAGAGGACAAAGCCATGAAGCAGACTGTGAAGGATAAACTAACATGACTGAATTCTCTGCATGTCCGCTTCGGTTATAAACAGACTCTCATGGTAAGAAGCTCTGACTACTGCTATAGTCTACCCATGCCCGTGGGGCTGATGCCATTCATCCTCTAAAGGTCCACTAAGGATGCTGTCAGAGGTCAGATAGATAGACACTTGCAATCCTCAAAAACCCCTTTCATTTGGATTTGAACTGGTCCTGGTCATCTTCTGCCTACTTTGTACCATTTCTCTAGCTGGTGTTGAAACGAACCTCTGACCTGAACTCACAGCTTTAAACAGCAGGCAAAGGGCCCAGAGCTCCCAACAATGCAAGGCTACCTGCCCATTGTGGAGTTCACAGCATTCATAATGCAGATAATTACTTGTGAGTACTGGCTCAGGAAGGAGGTTATGAGTTATGTTTGTGAAACCAAGATGGAGGAACATGTGCTGAGATACTGAAGGAGGTCTCTGTGGAAGATGGCACGAGTGTGTTATCCTCCTTGGCTCCCGAACAAACAGCTCTCACCCTGGAAAGGGTATCTTCTACGTGTGGAAGGGAAGCTACGAAAAGCAGGGAGATACACGGGGTACTACAAGGAAAGGTCTTTCACACACCAGCTTCTTACTCAAAGCAAGGGTCCTCGTGTCAAATGCTGGCAGTGAAAACTGGTAAAAACCTGGCTTTCTTCCATTACAGCATTCCTGCTACCTCACGAAGGTGTGCACAGTTTGCTCCCCAGAGATCTGACCTGAGCACCAGCAGGTTGGAGGACAAGTGGAAATAGGTCCGAAAACTGGAAAAATCACCTGCTCTACGAGCCTGTCCTTAGTGGCTTCCCAACACATAGTTCTGTCTACACTGGCTGCTCTTGCTTCTCTAACAAGGTGACCGGAGCAGGGGTGCTGAGTGAACTGGAGGAGGTTTAGGGTACACCCTATTTGGTAGGCACCCTGAATTTTAATCAGTCCCTGAATTGTTGTTCCATCCCATAAGGCACGCTTCCCAAGACATTCAAATGTAGATATATGTAGAATTTAGGTGTGTCCAACCTGCAGTCCCCAGGTCACACGCATCCCTGGTCCAACACATTTGCAGGGGAAACCTGCTATCCCTGGAAGATGTTTACAATGCAGGCAGAGTTTTCCGTGAGTCTGTCCTTTCACAGGCCTGGGAGAACAAAGGAGACCCCAGAATCTGCAGCATGATGATGAGGTGTCTTAGCAACCAACTTCCTAGTTGGAGACGTAATTTGGGGAGCTTTAGGCTCCAAAGAAGATAACCCCAGACATGCTTTCCTCGTACCCTAGGGCTACATGGTTCTGTGCCCAGAGACTGCTCTTGCTGCCGTAAGGTAAAGGTGCCCAAAAAGGGGAGGAGCAGGGGGACTTGGGGAGGGACTGGGATGCTCCCTACCTTGGCAGGCACCCTGAACTCCCCGTATTCTTTCAGTAGCTCCTGAGTCTCCTCTGTGGTCTCTCCAGTGGAGGTATGTGTTGAGAGGTAATATTCTCCTGTTTCTTGGATCCAGTCTAACGCCTGTAGGAGGAAACACCACCACCAGTCGCCCAGAAGGCAGCTGTCAGTAGGAAAACCTGCCACACTGTGAGGAAGGGAACCCAGGAAAGGTGACAGAATGGTGGGCGTGTAGCTCTGAGAAAGTTATTTTTTAAAATTCTATTATTGGAACAGCCCACCACAAAGCAGTAAACTGGGGTCCTTTCGAATGTCTGAGCCAGTGAGTATCTATGTATCTATATATAAACTTGGGGAGGGGGCTACTATAGGTCAAATCCAGTGAGTGGCTGTGTATAAACTGGGGGGTTATCATGAGTCAGACTCCGTGAATACCTATACAGCTCATCATGACTTCTGGTGTCAAACTCAGTATTGAATGCCCCGAAAACCTAAATTACTGACAAGGGGAAACTGGCTATCCCTATTCTATCATCACCTGTCATCTTAACTGTGCCTGCTACTGTGGCCATCTGCACACGGCCCAGCAGTGAGGCAGAGCCAAGGGAACTCTGGACATACCTGCTTAGCACTACGCTCGAACACCACATATTGCTGACACTGGTCTAACCGCCGCTTCTTCAAGGTCCAGAAGTGCAGGACACGGTTCTCCCTCTGCAAGAGCTCACTCAAGATGGCTGTGGGAAGAGGAGGTGAGCAGCATCATGGGACTCTGCACCAAGTCCCAGCTATGTCAGTCCTACTACCAAGGGGAGGGACTTACAAGCCTCCCTGTAGGACTAATAGAGCATCAGAAGGAAGAGGATAAAACTTGGAGACAGACACATCTCCCCTGGGGTCCACGAGTGAGAAGAGCATGGTTGGGACCTGTTTCTGAGGATCTGTCAGTGGACCACCACAGACCCAGGGTCTCTTCATACTCATCAGTCCTTATTGTAAGAGGCTTTGGAAAGTGAGCCCCTAAGGTGACAACTGACACAGCTGATCTGGAGGCTGGCAAGCATGGGTGGGCTCTGCTAGAACTCTCAGGTATTCCTGAGGAGCTATGGAGGAGCTGAGCAGTAGTGAGAATGCCGGGAGGACGTACAGCCAGCCCACATTATGAGCCATCATCTCAGCCCTGCACAGGAGTCAAACACAGGGTACTTTAACAGCAGAGCCACTGTTGCCAGCTTCTGAGCAGAGGGAGGGTGGAAACTGGGCTGCACTAGGGTCTACTTGTTGTCTTAGGCCCAGACTCCACACAGCTTTTGAACTGATCCTGAGGAAGGCTGGAAGAGCTTCTTATGTTGTCCCTAATGATACTATGAGACTATAAGTAAGGCAGTCAGCATGACAAAGGAGCCATAGGAGGTATTCATCTGTCTCCTTATTTTCTTAACACTATCTCATCACCTGGATTGCTTGCTTGATTGATTGACTGGTTTCTTTCTTTTCTTTCTTCCTTCTTTCCTTCTTTCCTTCCTTCCTTCTTTTCTTTCTTTCTTTTTTCTCTTTTTTTTTGAGACAGGGTTTCTCTATGTAACAGCCCTGGCTGTCCTGGCACTCACTTTGTAGACCAGGCTGGCCTCAAAATCACAAAGATCCACTTGCCTCTGTCTTCTGAGTGCTGAGATTAAAGGTGTGTACCACCACTGCCTGGCCATAGATTGATTTCTTAAGTATTTTAAACAATATGATCTATGCTTGAAGCAAGCAAATGCATTTTATCTACTTCTTGTTTCCCGCAAACTGTTAAATGTTGGTAAACTATACAGTGATGAGGACATAGATCATCGGTTTATTAAGCATTCATTGTGTGTCAGGCGCACTTTTATGATACTTATGATGTGTGTATCTTTATGGTCCCCCTTTGCAGATGAGGAGACTGAGGCAGTCCTGCATGTTCAGGCTCATTCAGATAGGAAGGAGCAGAGCTTGGGGTTAGGCAGGATCCTCTGACCCGAGACCACATCCTTATCTACCCTTGGTCTCCCAGGTCCCTGGTGGATGAAATATACATTACTGAACTTTACCGAGATGGTAAAACCCAAACTTCAGTGTCTGTACTTAATAGTTTCTGTTGATTTTACTTATTCCTTAATTCCCCTCACTGCCTCTGTGCCTGGAGGTTTGACTCCAAGGATAGATTCTGTCTGTACCCCTTTCAGGCTGAGAGGTTCCATAGGCTTCAGTGGCTCACCATAGATGCCTTCAGCAGGGAATTTCAGCTCCTTCCCAGAGTGGTCAAATATACTTGCTCACTCTCAGACTGACTTCTGGCTCATCAAAAGACTTGGTTGTTAACCCACATGATACAAACAGGAGTTTGAAATGTGTCTGTAGACTTGACCTGCCCCTTGCCTCCCTGTTAGCCCCACGGAAAGAACTTTTGGGTAGCCTTGGACTCAAGAGCTCAGACTGAATAGACAAGAACCTTAGCCAACATCTGGAGTCTGAAAGACAGCTGCATTGCTGAGCTTAGCCATAGCAGCTGATGGCATATTGGTGGCTGCAACAACCTGGACAAAAGATGCTCACGGCAGGCCACAGAGAAGTTTTTGGTTGTTCGGCAATCTGTTCCTCTGTTAAGATCCTAAACTATGTGGCACTAGATTTGGATCCAGGCAGCAGATGAAGGGGAAATAGGAGGTCTTGCCTGCAGTGTCTGCTTCTAGTAGGTGAGGGTAGAAGAAGCTGTTATCTCTTTAGTGTTTGTGCCTGCAGAAATGCTAGGTAAACAACATAGTCCAAATCCTGGACAGCTCCAAGCATTTCAGGTGTCACTATTCCCCCTTCCCAAGAGCTTTCACAGATGGAGCTTTACCAGCCCCCACTGAGTACCCATCCCATACAGTGGAGGTGTGAGTGATCCAGCCCTCTCTGGGTACCCACCCCACACAGTGGAGGTGTGAGTGATCCAGCCC
>NC_022010.1:43522174-43528974 GCF_000317375.1 Microtus ochrogaster
GTGTGAGTGATGAAGCCCCCTCTGGGTACCCGCCCCACACAGTGGAGGTGTGAGTGATCCAGCCCCCTCTGGGTACCCGCCTCACACGGTGGAGGTGTGAGTGATGGAGCCCCCTCTGGGTACCCATCCCACACAGTGGAGGTGTGAGGGTGGACTCTCAGTGGCTTGGCCTCACCCAATCAGCCATCTGCAGAGGTCAGAACATACACTTTGAGATGTGCTGGAAGGTGACATGGGGTCAGCCACTACAGGGCCTCATTCAAAGACAAAAGGACATGTGAGGCAGGAGCTCGGGTTCCTCCTCTTGTTTAACTCTTTCCAGTGATTTGGATCATCCCAGCTCTCGAGTGATCTGAGCAGGGAAGGGAACTATCAAGACCGCTGATCCCCATTCTGATCATGGCGTCAGCCTTCCTCTCCAGAGCTGTGAATTTCTAACTGGACAAGGAAATGCGTGAAGGCTAGTTTCTGTGTGGCAGGAGTGACCGCTGGGAAATGAAATGAGGACTAAGGCCAAGTGTGATCAGTTTTAAACGGTATATGCTATTTTTCACATACTCACAGACTTCACAGAATTCAGAGGCAATAAAGATGACCTAGATCAATGGTTATATAAACCCTCTCTGCATACAGAGCGCAGATTCTGTAGATCCGAGGGAGCCGGAAATTCCCTTTGCATTAGCTTCCAAGTGATATCAGCGTTCCTCAACTGGACTCCATGTTTTGTGTAGCAAATGTTTAGACAACTTTCTGCTAAGCAGTGTGGTCCAGGACTTGCAAATATATTTTAAAAACTTGGGGAAATCTTTCTGAACATTAAGAAACTGACTGTGAATCGCCAGGGCTGGTTTCACGTCATTTCATACCAGACTGTTTCTTCTTAAAGGAGAAGCACCAGGAAACTTGAGATCACGGAGGGTTAGGTACACAGCCTGTTACAGGGAGGGGAGGGCCGGTGGGTCTCTCACTCACGCATCTAAAGTGACCTGTTGCTGGCAGACCTCTTACTCACCTTTTACTTGCTGTTCGGGTGCCCTGGTGTGGCTGGCAACACTGGGCATGCTAACGTTGTTCCTGTGGATATACTTGAGAAACACCTCAGCATTCCGCCGTGCCAGAGTGCAGGCCTAAGGGAGACAGAGAAGTGAGGCCGTCTCCAGTGGATTCCAGGACATGAGAAGAAGCACCTTTTCAGGAGGCTTAAGGACTTGGTGGTGAGGACGCTGCAGGGACCCAGAGGGAGCAGAGCTCTGGAGGTCACTTCAGGCTCACAGGGACACTAATTCCCATGCTCTGAGCTTTCTTTAAACCAAGTGCTTCTTTTTCTGTTTCAGACAGAAATCAGCCAGCCCTTCACTATCTATATGCTACCTGGTCATTGCTAACGATCGCGCCCAGGCTGGTTTTCTTTTTGTACAAGAGAATACTTTTTACATGACCACTGGTGGAAGCCCAGGGAACAGAAACCCACTTTAGTATAGTACATTTAGCAAACACACTTCATAATATAATTCTAAATCTAAATGTAAGAACAATTTTTTTTTTCAAATTTGAGTGCCAATCATGTTCTCTTTACCTAAATAACACTAACAAATATTTTGTTTTTTTTTTTTAAATTTATTTACTTACTATGTATAGTGTTTTGCCTGCATGCATGCCTGCAGGCCAGGGCACCAGATCTCATTACAAATGGTTGTGAGTCACCATGTGGTTGCTGGGAATTGAACTCAGGACCTTTGGAAGAGTAGTCAGTGCTCTTAACCACTGAGCCAACTCTCCAGACCTAACAGATAACTCTCTTGTTGGGAATTATTAATCTTGATGGAAGAGTTGAAGCCATTGTACACAACCATCAGCAGTGGCTGGTGGAGAAGGCCACATTTTCCTCATGAGTGGGACTGAGGGCTGGGAAGAGCAGCAGGAAGGAAGTACTTCAGATCTAGAATTCAGATCTACTGACAGAGGATGTCTAGTGTCCCTTAAGCCCTTATAATTTATGAATTTCTCTAAAATCATTTTTCCATGGCTATAAAACTAGTACATACTTGATAATTAATTTAAAATTAATAAATTATCTGTGGATCAAACTGCTAAATTTAAAAATCTTATACTTAGCTTTTGAGCAAACAAATTATATACTTTCAACGACTGTTATATAATAAATATAACTTTTAAGTTGATGGGAACTAAAAGGCTCATGAATTGGAAGCCATCAGAAGAAGTCCAAGGCTAAGGACTTCTAGATGGTTCAATCAATGAAAACAAACAGAAAGGTGTGTGTGTCTGTTGGGAGATATTTCCTACACTGGTAGGAGTTTTTCTTCAACGCTTTAGGCCTATATGAAAAACATAGGTCCAAGAGGTTTTCTTTCTTCTTTAAATGAATCATTTAATTTTATAAAGAAATAATCTTTACTTTTTTCTCTCTGTGTGTATGTGTGTATCATATACATGTATATGCTATATTGTGCAGGTGTGTGTGGGTGTACATGCCCACACATGCATGTGAGGAGGCCAGAGGAGGAGATTGGGTTTCCTAGTCCATTCTAGGGCTGTATCAGAAACCCCTAGGAAATGTGTTTCTGCTTTCACACAGAATAAACACTGGTATTTGTTGTTAATTGAAAATGATTAGATTGATAAATAGTATCGGAATTTTTTGATTAAAAGATTCATTTTAATAACTTTATTGAGTAGGCTTATGCTCTTCAGCCAAAAGATCATTTTAGGGTTAGCATTATTGGTCAATGGCAGGGTGCTTGCCTAATAGGTGCGAGGCCCTGTGTGCAATGTCTAACAACACAAAAGAAAAAAAATATTTTTTGTAAATTGAATGTAGCAGAGTAAAAGCTTGTGACCATGTGATGGTGGAACACCCTAGCACAGCAGTGACAGTAACAGTGCATCCTATACCTGATGATACCAAAAGTGTCAAGAAAGAAGTGAGTGTTTAAAGTGTTGTCTTAGGACTTTATGAATTACCTGGGAGATAAGTCTCCAGCCCCTCCAGAGGATTCCCTTCCCACTTTACATGAGAGGTGGGAAAAGCCGGAGGCAGGGGAAGCCCTGACGGAACAGTAGGTGGGTGCTGGCTGGAGAGAGGAGAGAGTGTGCTGGAATCTGAGACCATGTGTGGCAGTGTGCTCTGACCTTCAGGAAGGCCTCCTTCTGTTCCAGATGCTTGCTGAGCAGCGGGATGACGTGGTCCATCTCTGCCGCTGGCCCCAGCTTGTCTCGCCCACCGCACCAGTCCTCATCTCTCCGGTATTCCTGCTCTAGGCTTTCCAGAACACTGCACACCTAGTGAATCACGGGAGAAAAGGCTCTGTGAGGAGCTGCTCAGCCAGTGTTTGCTGCTGACTTCAGCAACAGAACTCTATACAGTGACGCTCTGTATGTGAAATTCAGCCTGGAGATTCAGAGTGGCCACCACTGCCAAGATACTCTGAAGAGATCGATGTTTTGAGAACCTTGTGACTGGAGCTTGGACTGTGATGACTCGGGATGGAGACTGTAGAATTACCCTTTACAGCTGATGGCTTAAGCTACAGGAGTTGATAGTTTTACCCAGAAATATGATGAAGAGTAAGAAATTAAGAAATAGGTTGGATATTTAGGGAGCTTCAACATGATATATCATATATATATATATGTACACACATATGACATATCACATACATATATACACATATATCATATGCATCTCACAATATATACATGTGTATATATTGTATAGCTATATTGTTCTAATCTCATGATAATTATGAATTATGTAGACCAGGCTTGGAGAAGATACTCAGTGACTTGCCTCGGCATCTGTACTTGTCTGTCAGGAGCCTCAGCAGTGGTAAAGGGGAAAGCTGCCTCTCTTGTGTGATTTATGGGCCATAAGCAAAAGTCATCTTTCTATTCCCCTGGGGACAGATGTTCAAAGTCCTACCATAAGGCAGTGACATCTTTAGGACATCTATTATAAAATCATATTTCTTTCTGAGGGAGAATACATTTGAATTAACCTCAAAGATATAATTTTTTTCTCTTCAGTTATAAGAATTCAGAGAGGCTATGCTGAGTGACCTTGTAAATGACCTCAGAAGAGATCAGAGCATTCAAAGAGAGCTCAGAGGGAGATTCAGGCTGAGGGTTACAGTGAGAGTCTCATGGCAGCCTTGTGTCATTGCAGGGAGGGTACAGAAAATAAGAACCCAGCAGACACTAGCACACAGAAGAAGATAGATTCCATCCCTAAGGTGGCAAAAACAATCAAGCAAATAGAAAGCAGAAACCTGAATTCCTCTACATCCCATCAACAGCATTGGTTACTTCTTGGACATAGAAGCAAGGGAGAGAAGCTGCAACCATCTTGGCCTCCTCTGAAAACCTCTTGGGAAAGAGTATGATCACTTTCAAGACAGGGTCTCATTAAGCCCAGGTTAGCCTTGAACTTTCTATGTTGCTAAGGGTGACCCTGAAATTCTAATCAAGGGCTTGCTAAGCAACACTGTACTAACTGAGCTATATCCTCGCCCAAAGATGCGATTTTTGATAGAATGCTCACTGAATTATCAACTCAGCTGGACGACATCACAGCCATAATGCTTGCCACGTCACGAGAAGTCTGCCCCTGACCTCAAGGTGACCTGTTTAGCCCCACCTTTGCTACTTCCTTTAATACAAGACACAAAGCATGCAGCCAAGCTCAGGTCTTGAGAAAATACATAACAAAGATGCAGAAATGTTAAGACTAAGACACTTGAGACCTGTTTGGTAACAGGACAGAGTCAAAGGCTTGAAGTAGTCTTGTGGAGTAGATTCTGGATTCTTGACTATGGATGTATTTTAAGTAGCTGCTGGTCAAGAAGGATAAAAGACACATAAACAAGCTGGATGCAAGGTGCAGTTTGGAGTCTGGATATACCAAGCTCAGCAAAATCAGCTTGTCCTTAGATATTTCAACAGAAAACAAATGCCGGCGTATATTGCCAAGTGTGGGGTAGTTTGTCACATAGCACTATTGTGACAAATCTAGTATTCATCGTACCCAGTTTCTACTTTAACACCTCCATATTGTGATCTGATGAGTTTGAGAAATTTATGGAAAAGAAGAAGAAAAACTTTGCTGTAAAGTGGGGAAAAGATAAGAAAGCCAATGGCAGTGTCCCCACAGGCCACTGCTTTATTCTCAAAGGTTAGTGTGACAGGCCTGGCTTTTTGATGCTGTGCCACAGTGTGGGATAGGAAACAGCCTCTTCCATCTTCAGCTCACTTCTCACAGCCTTCCCCTCACCTGCTCGGAGGTCTTGTAAAAGGCCACAGAGGCGTTAACTAGCTTCAGCCGGTCTTCCATCTTTAGCATAAGCTGCTGCCAGTGGAGGGCCACCTTCTCGGCACATTCCCGGATGGCGTCGGCATCGTAGTGGCCGGCCTGGAGCAGTGCCTCTGCTTTCTGCTGGACCTGCAGGGCGCTCTGGTGCGTCTTCTGCAAGGAAGTGGCGTGAAAGAGGGACTGGGCGCCAGGGAAGGAGAGCAGCCCAGGTGTGATATGGGAGGGGGTGGAGTGAGGTGTGGTTGGAAGGATGCAGAAAAGTTAAAGAGCTTTAAATGACTGATCCATTTGTCACGGTGATCAATATACAGTATTGTCTCTTAAAGCACATTTACAAAAGGAAAATCACATATTTTCATTTGTCTCTCAGGATGCTAACTCCTGACCCCATTTCTTAACTTTTTCCTTTCATTACCCTAGATTTTAAGGACGTTTCAGTTCACAGAGAACCAGAAGTTGTGTAGAGACATGACCATTTTGTTTAATCTCCCTTTCAAATCTAATCTTAATATTGTTCATCACTGAACTTTCAATGGTTACTGATGCAGCATTTCACAGATTAAGGAAGCATGTCTTCCCCTACAGCCCCCCAAACACATGTCACACAAATCTCAGCTGGCAGTGCACAATCGTAGACATTAGCAATCAATTGAAAAGGTTTCTGGCAGAATGGGTAAACTTGGCCGGCAGGACACTCTCACCCTGACCCCTCACCCCAACTCCTACCCCATAATTACTCCACCAAAGAAGCCAGCAGCAGCCAAGAATGAGCAAGGCAGGATCCCAATGTTATCTACAATGGCTTTCAGGATCTCAGTTTACGGTTTCTGATTCTGGCTATCTGTGCTCTGCACCTTAACTGCAAGAGGATGGGGGACCTAGCTGGAGGACCAGGTGGCAGAAAAAAAATAAAAACAATCACCCCCCCAATGAGGTTCAAACTTTGCAAGACAAAACACAGATGTGATTCCTGTGCTGACTAGTTTTATGTCAACTTGACACAAGCAGAAGTCATGTGAGAGGAGGGACCTCAACTGAGAAACTGCCTCCATAAGAGCAGGCCACAGACAAGTCTGCAGGGCATTTTCTTAATCAGTGATTGATATGGGAGGACCCAGGAGACTGGATAAAGTGCCATCTCTGGGCTAGTGGTCCTGGTTTTTTATAAGAAAGCAGGTTGAGCAAGCCAAGATGAGCAAGCCAGTTAGCAGCACCCCACCATGGCTTATGCCCCCAGGTTCCTGCCCTGCTTGAGTTCCTGTCCTGACTTCCTTCAGTAATGAACAGTGAAAAGGAAGTGTAAGTCTTTTCCTTTCTTCCCCAAGTTGCTTTGGTCATAGTGATCTATCATTTATAACAACAGTGTCTCTGACTAGGACATTGGTCATGGTGATCATAACAACTGTGTTCCTGACTAGGACATTTGTCATGGTGAACTATCACAGCCACAGTGTCCCTGACTAGGACATTGGTC
>NC_022010.1:43529362-43530962 GCF_000317375.1 Microtus ochrogaster
CTTCCAGATAACAGTGCTGGCTAAGCTCGTGGTGGATAAGGGTGGCGAGACACACAGTGACACTCCAGAAATCCTTTCTGCTCGGCTTGGACAGCAGGGTGGAGACCATTCTTAACAGCTGATTTATTCAGCTCTCTTTGGGCCTGAGGGTGACTGCCCTCATTTTTTACCAAAACCTCTCCCTGTGTTACCGCACCTGCCTTTCCCCCTCACCAGACTATATGCTGCCCAGTCTACAAAGCTTCCATGTGCTCCCCACCCCCAAACCTGCAGCACCTCTGCTAGCGAGTCTCTGCCAGCATCCCAGGCCTTGTACTTTTGCCTTCCTCCTGACGAGAGCTACAATCCTGATACTATGTCAGTGCTGGGCTACTCACTGCTAAACGAAGCTGGAGAAAGTAGACTAAAGGGCCGGACAATCATCACCAGTCCCTGGTTGTCTTTGCCTTACTGGCACTATTCTGTTTCCTAAACACAGAGGTGCCAAGGTCATCCCTCACTGACTGTCCACGTCTCCAGAGCCCTTGATACCCCCTTGGCTTCAGTTCCTCTCTGAAGGAGAGTCCTAGCAGCCCTCTTCTTACTGTCGAATCTTCTTCTGGAATTGTCATCTCCTGTGAGGAAGCCCACCTCTCACCCCTCTGAGGTGGTATCTCCATCTGATACAGGGTGGATGCCCAACCCTCTACAGAAGCCAAACCCACCTCTTTAAACAGGTCCCAAAGTTACTGGCCACTTGAGTTGGTGGTCTATTCCTACTCATTTTCCTTGCCACCTAGAACTACAACCCTGACCCATCCCTGACTGCTCCTCCCTGCTCCTCCAACCCAGCCCAGCCCTCACAACTTCATATATGCATTTTTATGGAGGAGAGACAGCTATTTTCTTGCCTTCTAGTTATAAATGCATAAACCCATTCCTCACGTTTCATTTTTCTTTTCCTTTTCATGTGTGGTGCTGGGATTTATCTTGGGGTCCTGAATATGCCAAATGCACATTCTACCACTGAGCCACATCCCCAGTTCATCGTGAACATTTCTAGCAGTTTTATTTAATTTGATGGAATATGAAGTGCTCGTATTATTGTGACTTACTCTTTTCATCCCCAAAGCTTTTATTTTTAACAGTACCACCCCTTAATTTCAGTTCAAAAGTCTTCAATGGGTCCCTCACTGCTTCAAAATTAGGTTCAACCTGGCTGTCATAATAGCCCTCCATGACATGGTCTGTAACTGCTTTACAATAGTAAGTACACCCCCAAACCCTCTGAAAGCAAACAAACCTTCCTGCCTTGCTCTTCCTTTTTCTTGTCCTTGATAAATGTCCCCCAAGCTCCTGTTAGCCCACCTGTCCTTTGAAAAACTCATCTCAATCTGCTCTTCTTCAATGAGCTTTATCATATGGCTTGAAACCCAGGGAACATCTCCCTTCTCTGAACTCCCTTTTCACTTAGTGAACTCCTGGAGGGTTCCAGTTGCTTAGAAGGTAAAACTGTGTGTGTGTGTGTGTTTGTGTGTGTGTGTGTGTGTGTGGTGGGAGGGGTCATTCAAATGGCTGTCACTTCTCTAAGGGTGTGTGTGTGTGTGTGTGTGTGTGTGTG
>NC_022010.1:43531062-43532469 GCF_000317375.1 Microtus ochrogaster
GTGTGTGTGTGTGTGTGTGTGTGTGTGTGGTGGGAGGGGTCATTCAAATGGCTGTCACTTCTCTAAGGGTGTGTGTGCTCTCTGCTGGGCCCTGTGATTATGCATGGACTTTCCTGGTTCACACAAGCCCTTCTATGAGGTGGATTTTCTTTCCATCTCGGAGATTAAGACATATAGGCTAAATGACTTGCCTCAAAGCCTGCAATAAAACAAACAATAAAACCAGACTCAGGTTTGACCTATTCCCAAACTTAGATTCTTTTACAGCTGGTTACTTGTTCTCTAGGATTAGAATGAACTCTACAGCATCTTCCGTTTGACGGAAGGTTCTCCAGATGAACGGCAGTGATAACGACAATTATCTCTGCTGCCCTTCACAGTGTAAAACCAGCATAGAATTGTCATCATAAACTTGTTTTAATGTTTTTCCTTCAGAGAGCTCAGAGTAATCTTGACTTTTCTATAATTTGTGTCATGTGATAAACTCTGCCCTTTACTCCAAAGCTCATTATTCTGTAACAGTTCTGAGTCCGCTTTCCTCTTTAATTTCCTAAATGATAAATTCTTACCCATGTGGCATAATCTTTGCTTTGTTGAGCTTAAGTTATTATTTTGCATTTACTATTACTCCTTATCATCTAATCCTATTGAGTGTTACAGTTTTAAGATGTGGATTATCAAGGACATTAATATTTAGTAGGCAGAAGTGCAAGAAAATTGAACTAAATCAATTGAATTTATTATCCATTCTTAACCACTTTTCTGGTATAATATTTATGCTTAAATGCGCAGGAGGAGTTCAAATAAAAATGGATTTTAAATTGAGCGTCTCTCTATGAAGGCCATAGCTCTTGAAGACACGTCAATGCATCCAGGGCACTAACAAAGAAGGATCCCGTTTGCTAATAAGCGACACTGCTTTGAGACACTGTTTGGTTCTCTATTCGGGATGTTCTGGGGACATTTCCCCCCAAAACAAGGCTGTATAAGGAACAAATTCTGACCTTTCAAGGGAAACCACCAAAGCTAGGCTTAGCATTATCCTGGCTTGGCTAGTACTATTTCATCGTATGACGGCTTTTCTAGCTTGATTATCAATAACCTTCTGTTTCACTTTTCCCTTTGTTTTGTGTGAGATAGGGTCTTTCTACATAGCCCAGGCTAGCTCAGCAACCCTCCTGCCTCTGCCTCCAGGAGTACTGCAATTATAGGAGTGCCACTACACTTGGCACTCTCTTTACTCTTAAAAATGTCTAAGCTTATATAACAAATTTCATCACTTTCTCACCAATAACTATTTTATTTTTTTTTATGGAACTCTTGAGCTTGTTTGCTTGCTTGCTTGCTTGCTTGCTTGCTTGCTTGCTTGCTTCCTTCCTTCCTTCCTTCCTTCCTTCCTTCCTTCCT